>NC_059374.1:17962094-18199594 GCF_019703515.2 Myxocyprinus asiaticus
ATCTAAGAATTCGCCTTTGACAAAGTTTCTGTCCAGATAAGACAGAAAGACGAAAAACACGGACCACATCGCGACGGAGCGGCACTTTCAGCACCACGAACGTCTCAGACAGCACCACAGCCTCTCCTGCCCGACGAGTACCGGATTCTTTCAAAGTCTGCTGGGGGTATTAATATGTTGTCGGTCAATAATGGGAGGGGTCTGTCATTGAATTAACCCTTTCCTCCTCGAATGAACTCGAATAGCCGGTGTGGATCTGTTTCCACCTCGTTTGGCCTCTGTGCAATAATTTCCAATGCAAGAAAATCCTTTCCCAGCGCATCAGATACTCCTAACTATATTTGCAAAAGGCAAATTCATCTTTCTCTTATTTGCAAGAGGCAAATGTTGCAGGGCCAACCCAGAACTGACTTTATTAAAATAGAATCAATGCTTTGCTTTTTTCCTGCCTGATAATAAAATCAGATTTTTAAATCCAGGTTCTTTTAGGCCTATCACGTCTTGTATTTATTTATTTATCTATTCAAATGTGTAATCTTACATAATGGATGTAGGCAGGGTGTTATGGATATGTGTGTTTGACCGCCAGTAACCCCCATCACTCCCACACCTCGAGATTTACTTTGGTGACGCAGCAAGGAGGAGGTTCCTGTCGCGCTTTCCATAGTAACAAGAGATGGGGTGATTCTTCCGACCCAACGAGATTGGGCATTCTAATTCGACAAATAGAATGGGTAGTGACCTAATTTGGAACAGTGGGCTTTTTCAATGCAGACGGATGGAGATCTCCACGCAGTTGCATTTGTTTTCATCTTTTCCTATGGTTACATTGATCTTAACTTTTGGGAACAGACAGAGCTAAGGCGCCTGTGAAGCAAAAAAAAAAAATTAAAAAAAAAAAAAAAAAAAAAAAGAAAAAGAAAGAAAGAAAAGTGGGTTGGGGGTCATTTAAGGAAAGAAATGTATGCTTGTCCATATGTAAATTTATTTGCATTATAATGTGCTGCGTGCAATCAAGCAAGTCAATTTCGAAGAAAGAAAGAAAGAAAGAAAGAAAGAAAAACAATACCATAACATTAAGTTTCTCTATTTGGGATTCAGCTTTTGGAAACAGACCTTTATTAATAATTAATTGATTTTAGCTGACAGGTGTTTAAACCACAAACTAAATAATAAGAATAAGAATAAGAATAAGCAACGAAACTGGGAAGTGCAAAGTGTGCAAGTCCAAATGCACAATATTTATGGTCAGCTTTCAAAGACCCCCACTGAGACCCGCAGTGGGCTTTGGCAAAGAAATTGGATTGGTGGGGGGTGGAACATGCGACATTGTTGGAAAATCAGCCTGATGTATTATTAATTTAATGCTACGTTTGCCAGGATATTAATCATCATGTTCCAAATACCTGAAATGTTTTTTTATTTTTTTATTTTATCAAAATACATTGTGAAATGTACAAATCCTTGAGGTATGACCACAAATAAAAATCTTCAGATTGTTTAGGTGCAAAGCTACTGCTCCTTATAATGCCTGATATTGAGGAATTGGTTATCTGAAATAGTATATAGAGGTTCAGTTATAGGTCAGAAAAGTATTTTACAATGGAATAGGCGTGCGCAAACGAGGGTACAAGTGTAGGCTAAATCTCTAAAAGATTCAGAAGAATCAACTGCATAAAACTGCACCATGTACCATAGTTTTTTATTTTATGAATGTAGTACTGCACTGAAAACCCTAATAAGTTCATTGCACTCATTTGATTGAGTAAATTCGTTCCCTCAATTCCACTGAGTAATGGAGTCTCCCAAAACTTGAGTATTTAAGTTCAAATAACTTGGTTTTCAAGTAGAGTGAACTTAACTCTTTAAGTTGAGTTAACTACATGCAAGTAGATTTAACTCAGATTTGAATTTAAATATTGTTGTTTCTACTGTTGTACAATTTAATTGAACTGATTCAATTTTAGATCAAACAACAGCACAGCTCAAATAAAGATGATAACTGATTCTAGGTCAGTTATTAAATAAATCTTTACAGAAATGCATTTATGCGCTTCAGCTGAACAAAGAGAACTGAGATAGTGTGACCAGGGTCCAGCTTGACCAAAGAGACACAGATCACCCTAATGGTGACATTAAACCAAACAACTATTTGCAACAAAGCATAAATAATACAACAAAAGAGCTAAAAAATCTATGAATTCTTAATAACAATTATTTAAATTCCCCAATCTGTTCCCTCTGACCAAGGAAACATAATTCAAGCAGCAAGAGATTGTGGGTATTCTTCGTAGCCTCAATTTTGTACTCAATAGTTATTACTATAGAGTTATTAACACTTCAAATCTTAAGTCTATGGATTTTTAAGAAAAATAAGTTCAATGAACTTAAATATTTGAGTTATGAGTCCAAAACCTGACATTTCAAGTAATACTTAATTAAGACAACTTGATTTTTACAGTAATGACACCTTTAGGGTTTACAGTGTGCAAAAAAGAGGTGCAATTTAATGGAAACCGACTTCTGGCACCTTGCACTAAAGATGTTTATAGCTTACTGCTTATTTCTTATATTGAATTTAATCTTCTGCTAATAACATCTCCATGGACATGAAAATTTATAAAAAGCATTTCCTTTCTTTCTTTCTTTCTTTCTTTCTTGTTGTTTTCTTTTTTCTGTGCATTCTCACGTGTAGAATTTTCTCACAGAGAATTGCGTAAAATTCCAATATTAGTGATATCTCTTCAATAATAAGAATTCAATCATCAAAACATGCACATCTTTAAAATATAATAATAAATATAGAAAAATAAAACAGACATATTGCAATATAGTTGCATTAAAGGGGTCGTGTTTCAGAATTATTTCTTTCCCATCTTTTTGCATTGCTTTAGTTTACAGTAGCTACTGAAAAATAAGCTGAACTCATTCATTGCCTTATTATTTACAATGATAATGAATTTGCCTGTCTGTTATGCTCAGTAAACACAAACACTGCCCAATGGAGCAGGGGCGGACATGAAAATTATTTATGGGGTTGCACGGGGGTTGCTGGAGGACTAAGGGATGGCAACACCAAAGTAAGCTCCCATAGTTCTTCTAGATTAAGATACCAAACTTCATTGCAAAAAGTAGTTCATTTAAGTCACTATCAAAATACAAATGCCCATGAATTTGCGATACAGTTGCATTTACACAGGCCACAAAGTAATACACTATATGGCCAAAAGCTTGTGGACACCATATGTGCTTGATGAACATTTGATTTCAAAACCTTAGGCATCAATTTCCCCCTTTGCTGTAATAACAGTTTCCACTCTTTTGGGAAGGCTTTCCACTATACTGTATGTAGTAACATGGCTGCAGGGATTTGCTCTCATTCAGACACAAAGCTATCAGTGAGGTCAGGAACTGATGTTGGTCGATGGGGCCTGACTTACAGTTGCCGTTCCAGTTCACCCCAAAAGTGATCAGGTCTGGGCTTTGTGCAGGCCAGTCAATTTCTTCCACGCCAGACACAGTAAATCATTTCTTTATGGACCTCACTTTGTTCACAGGGGCATTGTCATGCTAGAACAGAAAAGGGCTATCCCCAAACAGTTGCCACAAATTTGGAAGCACACAAAGCCCAAGTCATTACATCAAGAAACATTAAGATTTTTCTTTACTGGATTTAATGGATTAGCCAAATTCTTTAATTAGAAGGGGGTGTCCACAAACTTTTGGCCATATAGTGTAAGTATGGCCTTCATTTAAAAGGGCTCATCCCTATGCCCTAAATCCCTTTGAAAGGTTTACCCTCCAGAGTGAGAGCATCAGAGGGTTGAAGGGCTAAAAAATATCAGACATTCTAAACACACTTCAACGTCATCTATTAAAGCCAAACGAGCCGCTATTACAGTCACACAAGGCTGACTTTAATGAACATCAGTTATTGTACCTAATCAGTAATCATTAAACATGATTTTACCTGTGGGGGCCTGGATAGCTCAGCGAGTATTGACACGGACTACCACCCCTGGAGTCATTAGTTCGAATTCCAGGGCGTGCTGAGTGACTCCAGCCAGGTCTCCTAAGCAACCAAATTGGCCCAGTTGCTAGGGAGGGTAGAGTCACATGGGGTAACCTCCTCGTGGTCGCTATAATGTGGTTCTCGCTCTCATTGAGGGGCGTGGTGAGTTGTGCATGGATGCAGCGGAGAATAGTGTGAAGCCTCCACACGCGCTACGTCTCCATGGTAATGCTCTAAACAAGCCACATGATAAGATGCACAGATTGACGGTCTCAGACGTGGAGGCAACTGAGATTCGTCCTCCGCCACCCGGATTGAGGCGAGTCACTACGCCACCACAAGGACTTAGAGTACATTGGGAATTGGCCATTCCAAATTGGGGATGAAAAGGAAAAGCAAAAACAAAGCAAAAAACAACAAAAAAAAAAACAACAACAACATGATTTTACCTTACAGTTAACTACTTTTAGAACGAAAACCGATAAGAAATACGTTAAAACTTTTATACTTTATGAAGAATTGTATACTTCATAAATATTTGTGTTATAAAAAATAACACAAACAATAACCTTTCAAACAAAAGGGTTTAAAATGTTTTTTTAAAGTTCATTAAAACAATTAAAATCTTTTATAAAACACAGAGATAAAGGGATGTCACATGTTTTTGCTTTTAGAACTAGAGTTTGTTTGCAGTTGCAGCTGGTTAAATGTACATCGCTTGGCAGAAAAGTGTCCATCAGTTGAACCCCTTCGAAGTGCTCTTCGGAGGCTGATTTATCACGTTTGGAACACAGGGAGGGTCTGTGCATGCATCACTGGCACATGCGTCTGCCGTTGACTGTAGAGTATCACAAAGCAGTCGCAGTGCACATGCGCCGAATGTCAAATAAGTGTACTTTGAAAGGCTGAGCACTCGATTGTGTATGAAGCGATCCGGAATGCAGAAAACTAGGTACTTTTTAGAAGTCTAGCTGTCTTTCAGAAGGTTGGTATTTGCCACTAATTGCACCAAACACAAAGGGTCCAAAGTTTGCATGGCTCGACCCATCAAGACTCTATAGCAACTCACAGGTATGTTGAAAACCGTTAACTTTTTATTCAGTATTTCAAGTAAGTCATTGAACATCATTGAATAATCTAGTTTTGCAACCACACAATATCAAATCTAGAAGGTAAACTAAAGCATGTTAGAATGTGTTCAATTACAGATAGCTGGTATTTTGATTTCTGGTCAGTGGTCACCGTTTTCTCTTATTCCTCCCTGATTGATGCCAGGATTGTGTGAAGCAGGGATGTGCAGAGAGTTCTTCAGGGGCAGTGGCTCAAATGTAAAAAAGGGCTATCTATCACCACAGAGATCATTTTAAGTAATACCAATATTACAACTATTAATAATAACTACATATTCTTATCATTATCACTCTGGTAGACATTGTAAACATTTTGTGGACGCAATAATGAATATGAGACTACTAACATAACCTAATGGTATTTTATTTTACATTGATAGAAATAATTACAACAAAAAGGCAATTTTTAGAGAGATGAATCCAAAGAATCTTTAAAGGAAAATCAAAACATTATGAAATCAAAAAACTACTGTATCACCATCTGGACAGATTATTACACACTATGATAGATGATGCACAAATGTACTCTAGTGACACACCTACTGTATGTCACTTACTGTAAAGTCAATAAAACTATCAATTTCACATTTAAATTTACATTTGGCGGCAGTACTTTGATTTCAATAAAACATAACAGCTTGATTAAGCACAAAGAAGGAAAAATACATGCAGAGCAAATGATGAAGGTGGGAGATTTCACTGCAGCACTGCTTGCTGAACTGGATCTTTAGTCTCATAGTTTTAACCTTCTGTTGGGAATCATCTATTCAAAGATGCTGATGACTTCCTCTTTGTCAGAAGGAATGTTGCTCTCTATGACAAGTAGCAGCAAGTCAGACAGACTTTCCTGTCCACAAAGTCTCCTCAATCTGGACTTGACCAGCTTAAGCTTCGAGAATGAATGCTCCACTGTGTCTGTGGAAACTGGTAGCATATATTTTCACCAGTTGATATAAGGCTGGGAACACAAGGTGAACCTCGTGTTCTTTGAAAATCTCCAACATTACCTTGGCACTCTTCACTGGGAACCTATAGGCAGAGTGAAATACTCTGACCTCCCTCAGCAGCTGCTCTTCTTCCTCAACTCCATAAAATCAGCAGAGGATATGAGCAGCTTCCTTGGCCTCAAGATCCAACACGCCCATCCATTTAGATGCATCTGTCAGTGTATGAAGTGACTTTATGATCTTGTTAGTCTGTATCTGCATCTTTGGGTTCGCTTTCCCTTCAAACCGTCTCTGGAGCTCTTGCAAACAGACATCCGGAAATGTGTAGAAGAGTCTGACCCTATAAAATTCCTCCAGTGTGTGTGGCTCATGATCCTCAGCTGCTGATGTTAAGCAGTGCATCAACTTTGCAGGTATTTTTCTTCTTCTTCCATGTCCAGGAATGACATCAGGAACATCAATACCTGCTGCCTCAACATAGCCGGTGGCTCTTTCATAGATGGTCCGATTCCACGAGTACTAAATTTAGGCATTGTGCCTGGCAATGGACATACAGCACTTTTTCATTTTGCTGTTGGATTCGCGACTGAAGTCCTTTGTAGTGACCACTCATATTAGCAGCCCAATCTTAGCTTTGGCCATATATGTGTTCCACTCTGAGGTCATTCTCATTGAGAACCCTCAAGACCATTTTCTCAAGCTCCTCTCCTGTTGTGGAAACTACAGGGCATAAAGGAATGAATCGCTCTTTTATTACAATCTGATGCACAAATCTTACAGCAAATGATGCTTGCTCTCTATGGGAGACATCAGTGGTTTCATCAAGTAAAATTAAAAAAATGGATGCATCTTTGATTTTACTGTGTATGACTTTTCGAATGCACAAAGCAATGGCTAATATGATGTCATTCAATGTACGATTTGAAAGGAGAGACACATGTGGTCGTTTCTTGGACTGCTTTTGCTCTTTGACTGACTCAAGATGGAGCTTTAGTGAGCTGTCATATTTCGTTAGGAGGTCAACTAGCTCCAGAAAGTTTCCCTTATTTAAACTAGAACAATGTTACATCAATTAAATGAGACAACAGGGACCTGTTCCTCTGTCGTTCCTGCTGTCTGGCTGCCAGCATTTTTTTGGTCAGTGCTTTCAAATGCTGTGATTAGAGCATTTCTCTTAAGTGCATGCCATATTATCAAACTTAACATATGACACTCACTACTACTGTGCTCTTTGATCTTTTGTTTTGCATTCTTCCAGTTTATAACACCAGCTGTCATCCATCCAAATTGGTGTTTGTACCTGTCTTCATGGCTCATAAATTATCGACAGCTGAAACAGTACATTCTGTCATTTTCAGGTGAATATTCAAGCCAATAATACTTCCTATTATTAGGCATTAGCCTATTTTGTTAGTCAACATTAGGCTACAGGACAAAATTTACCATATTAGTTAACAAGGGGCAAGTTACACTATACATACATAGATACATATATATATATATACAGGGTTGGGGAATAACAGAATACATGTAATGGGATTACGTATTTAAAATACAAACTATAAGTAACTGTATTCCACTACAGTTACAATTTAAATCATTGGTAATTAGAATACAGTTACATTCAAAAAGTATTTTGATTACTGAAGAGATTACTTTGCATTTTATTCATTTGTTTCATTTAATATTTAGTCCTTTCAGATGGAAAACATTTATACATATAAATGATGTGATCCAAAGTGCATTTGAACAGCGGTGAAACACTTTCTTATGATGTGTTACATTCATATGAGCAGACAGAGAAGTAAGTCTGAAGTAAGTTTGGAGCACAAGAAATAGAAATAAACTTGTCATAAATTGTCAGCTTTACGCTAAGCTAAAATGCTATTTCTAGCCATTTTACATGCACGTTACCAGGCACGATCATATTTTTTATCAAGAAAATTCACGTTAGATCATAATTTCTTTTTTCTAGTAAGACCTTTGATATTAGGGCAAAAATCATATTCTTGATAATAATTTTTGTATTTTTTTCCTGTAAAAATATTTTTAAAAAATCCTTAAAACAAGATCAATTAGATTTATTTTAGAAACAACACTGCGTAAGATATTTAGATTTTTCAGAGAATGTATTTTTAACATGTGTATTTTGTCTTACTGTACTGGCAGAGTTTTTATAGTCAAAACAGGTGAAAAAATCTACCAGTGCTGAAGAAGTAATCCAAAGTATTTAGAATACGTTACTGACCTTGAGTAATCTAACGGAATACGTTACAAATTACATTTTACAGCATGTATTCTGTAATCTGTAGTAGAATACATTTCAAAAGTAACCCTCCCAACCCTGTATATACTGTATATATATATATATATATATATATATATATATATATATATATATATATATATATATATATATTAAGACTAGGTTGACTCTTTGTAAACATATTATGAATGAGCCTTTTTGCAACTATCAGTCTCATATTAGCTCACTTTTTTTCACCCATGTCGCTGCCTCCTTCAGTTTTTCTTTAATTTTCTGCCATTTCTGTTTGTTTGGCATCTTGCCTTTATTGACTTTATAACATATAAAATAAAAAGTTTACTTGCAAGACTTGTGTCTGGAAATGTAACGAACTTGCGTAGGTTACTTACCAACACATTCCCTGTCGATCAATTTAAAATCGACCAGCGATAAGCATACAAAATGCTGCTAATATTATGATAATGTTAGCAAGCAAGCTTGCGGTATCAGCATGCCTGTCTGTCAGTCCAGTCTGAAGCAAGATGCAATGCATAGCAACGCATTGGTTTTATGTCAGCGATGCAGACTGTCTGATGGCAGAGACTAGGGCAAATAACCAGGAAAATTCTCAGACTTTCTTGTGATTAATTTGCTACTGTTTTGTGCACGTTTTCCTGTTAATTTTAATTAAAATGCATTTTTACATGATATAATTGTTTATTAATTAATGTTGAGAGGGGCACTTTTGATTAATTTGGAAAAAGGTCATGGGATCGAGCCCCCAGAGCCCCTCCCTCTGCACGTCCCTGGTGTGAAGGACCTTCTCAAACCATTTCAGAATGAAGCCATTGACCTAGTAGCTGGAATAGATGCCATGGGTTTTATCCTTGGTATAATATTTTTATTTTTTGTTGCTGTAGGGCAAGACAGTCTAAAGTAAGACCATATTTTTAGCTCAGCTGACATGTTGTTGAAAAAGTAAATATAACTCCTGGGCAAAGAGATTAAATATAGCACTGGAACACACTTTAGGAGCCATCTGAAAAGAGAGAAGGCAGGAATCAAACTCAATTAAATATATAAAATAAAGTTTTGTGTTTCTATATAGACTTCCAAAAGTTTGGAACCTCTTAACTATTTTTCTCATTATCTTAAAATCCTTTTGATCCAAAGGCTTATGCGTAAATGCTTGAAATGAGTTTTGTAGACAAATATAAATGGTCCATGTATGATTTATTTATTGATTTTATTTGTTATTTTTGCAAAACTAAAATTTCCATTAAAAACATTTTTAAATGAATTAATAGAAATTAAGGAAATTAAAAAAAAAAAATCTTTTTACTAATTTAATTAAATAAAAAAATGTTAAGATGGTTGAAATAGTGTTCACAGCATACATAAGAACCCCTTCAGGAAAAAGCACCCCAGGTGTCACCTGATGAAGTTAATGAATAATCTAGGCAAAGGGTGCTAAAGAAGCTGTAATATGTGACACTTTTTAAATGTTTTGTCACTACACAATTCCTATATTTCTATTTCTGCTAGTCCATATGTTTGCTGACTTCACTATTATTCGGAAATGTGAAAAATAGCACAGAAAATGTTATTTTGTTTGAAAGTGTAGGCTATATGTTACCACCCTGGCTTTGAACCATGACAGTATTTGGAAAATGTTTTTCCAAGTATCTGTTCACTAACTTGATGACAGAGATCTAGATGTCAATGAATAACTGAAACACTTTTTTTTTTTTTTTTTCTTGCATTTTCAGGGTCAGCCAATCGAAAAGCAGGACAATTATGTGTTCAAACTTGCACTCAAGAGTACAGTGACTACTCTGGACAAGAGAAACTCATGGAAGTGTGTGTTGAGGTGTTAAAGCCAGGTGTGTCTGTGAATATGTGTTAATGTTTACACAAATATAATCTATTATTCATATGACAGTTTGTCATTATCTCACAATTGAACATCGTCTGATGATGATGATGTTGAAGCTATTTGCCTTTGGAAAAAGAATGTTTGGAAAGTTCTGATTTAAAGTGATAGTTCACCCAAAAATGAAATTCTCTCATCATTAACTCACTTTCATGTAATCCCAGATCTATATTACTTTTTTCTTCTGCTGAACACAAAAGAAGATTTTTAGAAGAATATCTCAGCTCTGTAGGTCCATACAATGCAAGTGAATAATGACCAGACCTTTCAAGCTCCAAAAATCACATAAAGACAGCATAAAGTAATCCATGCGACTCCAGTGGTTTAATCCATCCATGTCTTCTGAAGTGATACAGTCACTTAGAAACAGATCACTATTTCAATACTTTTTTTTTCACATTATGAGAGAGAAAGTGGAGATTTATAGTAAAAAGGACTTAAATATTTACCTGTTTCTCACCCACACCTATCATATTGTTTCCAAACACATAGATTAAACCACTGGATTCATATGGATTACGTTTATGCTGCCTTCATGTTATTTTTGGAGCTTGAAAGGTCTGGTCACCCTTCACTTGCATTGTATGGACCTACAGAGCTGAAGTATTCTTCTAGAAATCTTCATTTGTGTTTTACCGAAGAAAGAAAGTCATACACATCTGAGATGGCTTGAGGGTGAGTAAATGATGAGAGAATTTTCATTTTTGAGTGAACTATCCCTTTAACAACCAGAATGAATCACCTATTTCTGTATGTAATGTTTGCATTGTGTTTTCTATATTGTCAGTTAGCTCTTCTGTTTAATCCTTATTTACTATGTAATGAAAAATGTTACACGTTAGTTCTGTACATTGTCCTCTTGCAATATGATGCATCTGGTCTTAGTGACACAGCAACGTCATGTTATGATTTACTTCAGGTCTATATGTACTCATAGTTGACCAGTGGATTGAGACTTGAGGAACTATGAGAGCAGTTATCAAGCTGGTGGAGAATCAGGGAGCTACTGTTGTAGGTAAGTATAAAACACCTAATAAAGTAAACACAAAGAGATGTTCTAAAACATGGTGACACCCATCTGTTTTTCCTCTATACCAAGAATTTGATATTTAGGTTTTTTTGATCATCCCTTTAAAAAGCACTATTAAAATAAATAATGAAACTAAGATATGATTGGTGTTGAGTTTATTGACATTCTTGTTGCTGTAAGGTTATTGACACAAGTTGTTGCGTGCAACACAAAGGATTTTGACAGCTGGTTTCTATAAGTGTGTTATAGCTCCTGCTGTTGAATGAATAGCCACTAGGATCACTTATCAATAGTCTTAATTAACTTGATGAAATCAGTGTAGTTTATTTCTACATTTTTTTGAAGGCATTGCTGCTGTGGCCATTGAGAACAGTGATGGAGGGAAGTGGCTAAAGGAAAACTATAAGTATTCCCACTGCATTCCAAATGAGCTGCAGGCTCAGATAGACAATCAGTACCTGCAATCTTTTAAGAACTTCAGTAGTTAAACATGTAGAAATAAAGAAAGAAGGGGTTATTAAGGAATGTGAAATTTAAAGATATCGTTCACCCAAAAATGAAAATTCTCTCATTTACTTACCCTCATGCCATCCCAGATGTGTATGACTTTATTTCTTCTGCTGAACACAAATTAAGATTTTTTAGAATAATATTTCAGCTCTTGAGGTCCATACAATGCAAGTGAATGGTGGCCAGAACTTTGAAGGTCTGAAAACCATATAAATGCAGCATAAAATTAATCCATACCACTCCAGTGGTTTAATCTATGTCTTCAGAAGCGATTTGATGGTTGTGGGTGATAAACAGATCAATACTTAAGTCTTTTTTTTACTTTCACATTCTTCTTTTGTTTTTGGCGATTCAAATTTTTCATGTATATCACCACCTACTGGGCATGGAGGATAATTTATAGCTAAAAAGAACTTAAACATTTATCTGTTTCTCACCCACAACCATCGAATCGCTTCTGAAGACATAGATTAAACCACTGCTGCCTTTATGTGCTTTTTGTACCTTGCATTGTATGGACCTACAGAGCTGAGATATTCTTCTAAAAATCTTTGTTTGTGTTCAGCAGAAGAAAGAAAAGTCAAACACATCTGGGATGGCATGAGGGTGAGTAAATTATGAATTTTCAATTTTGGGTGAACTATCCCTTTAAGCTGACATCAGCCCTTAAGTCATTTGCACTAACAATGCATAACAAGAGGCTGTAACATGCATTTTTGATACAGAGTATGATACTGTGCAGAGATCTATGGATCTTTGTTTGTGGGCTTAAAATGTTTTGTCCCATTACCCTTAACATTGTTTTAGATAAGCATTGTGTCTTCACAACTCCCAAGGACTAAATTTGAAAGTAAGGCCAAATCCTCACTAAATGCATAAGCTCAGTCATCTTGGTCATACAGTATATGGTCTGTGACTGCTATGGCTGTTACACTACAATTACCACTAGAGGCCACTAACACATTTTAATTTCTATCTGTATTAATAACTTGAAAATACAAAATCATGATGAATGCAATATACATGAAACAACAACAACAACAACAAAAACATTAATATTTAATCACAGTCCTAACATTACTAATTTGATAATACTGATAATACTACCTGTTTATTGTGAGGTTTAGCTTGTACTCAAATAAATGGCTCAGTTAAGACAAAGAAAAGGCATCCATCCATTTTATTTAGAGTTTAAAAAAAAAAATGCAAACACAAAAAACTTTGCATACAGCTGTGTAAAGTCCTAATATAACATCTTTAGAGCAAATACCATTTTGAAGCTATATGATGAAGTAATTATTATATAACTTCAATCTTGATTACCCTTTAAACAAAGGATATCTGATATAGAAAAATACAATAATTACTGTTTATTGCTTTTTTGTGCAACTCATGCATGATCCTCTTGTGTACCTTTTAAAATAACTGCCAACCGTAAACTAAGAAAGGATATTTGAAACACAAAAATTTTTTTTTACAGTACTATAATCACTGATACAGAATACACTTGGGAGTTAATGAATACATTGTGCATAGACCTCTTGGGAAAGAGAATACCGCTTTGCCACAAAAATGAAAACCTCAAGATATCCAACGAAAGAATGTTTTCTGTTATCCAGCAGAAATTCAGTTTGACTCTATTAAAAACAAACCACACTGCTCACTGTACATTCCTGTAGTTGAAATATTGTCCATCCTACTGTTCTCATTCTTTAGATTCTCCCTATGCAAGTACATGTAAGTTTGCATATATGTTTTGCTTTGGTACCACTATACGTCTGTGCAAATTTCATGATTTTCACATGGTCATTCTTTACTGGCAACAGGTGGTCTGTTTCTTCTTGGAAGTTGTGCACAGGTTGTTTGAGTTGCTGTTGATTTCTGTGTGAAGAAAGAAGTTAAATATTTTCTTTTTAAATGAATAGTTCACCCAAAAATGAAAATTCTCTGATCATATACTCACCCTCATGCCATCCCAGATGTGTGTGACTTTCTGTCTTCTTCAGAACACAAAGATTTTTAGAAGAATATCTCAGCTCTGTAGGTCCAAACAATGCAAGTGAATGGTGACCAAAATTGTGAAGCTCCAAAAAGCACAAAAAGGCAGCATATAAGTGATCCAAAAGACTCCAGTCGTTTAATCTATGTCTTCTGAAGTGATCCAATCGGTTTTGGGTGAGAACAGACAAAAATTTGACTCCTTTTTTACTATAAATATTGACATCAGCAGTCTCTTTGGCGATCCTGATTTCAAGCTCAATTACACTTCTTAACGCCATCTAGCGCTCTGTGTACTGTATGTGTCAAGAACTAGGAAATGTAATCGAGCTCGAAATCATGATCAAGACTGCAATGGCAAGATGTACAGTGAATATTTTGGTATAGTTATATTTTGGTCTGCTTTCTCCTAAAATCAAGTAGATCTTTTCAGAAGATAGATTAAACCACTGGAGTCTTATGGATTACATTTATGCTACATTTATGTGATGTTTTGAGCTTCAAAGTTTTAGTCATCATTCACTTGCATTGCATAGACCTACAGAGCTGAAATATTCTTCTAAAAATCTTTGTTTGTGTTCAGCAGAAGAAAGTCATATACATCTGGGATGGCATGAGGATTTATTTTGCATTAATGACCGGATGACTCAATATTATTCCTTACATACAGTATTTGAATAAATATCCTTTTTCACTTGGAAATTTGTCACATTTTGTAAGTGAAATGTGCTGTAAGTGATTATTTATTTTTTTTGCATGGAAAGGTGTGCACATTTTTTTACTACTCCCTGAAATATATTAATGAAATAAGTGTCCTGAGATATCTCGCCGGTCTCTGAGACAGCTCTGGATTCTGTAAACAGCAAATAAATAAAGTGTCTGCGGGCCGCGGACAATGACGATTTCTGCCTGTCAATCATTTTGTGCGTTGACGAAACATTGAGGCATAATGCCATTTTTATGCCATGTTGCTCATAACAGTTGTCAGCTGAAGGCGCTATTTTGCTGCTATTGTTTTTGACATCCGTTTCTACCTGTGTCGGTGTCAATAAAGCTAATTTGGTATCTTTGGAGTGCTGGGTTTTGGAAACAGGGGGTGTGGCTAATCCAACGCCACATTTTTTTGACATTCTAGAACGGCTAAAATCTCTTACAGCACCTTTAATTGCATTGTGAATGCTATTTTATGTTGTGTTTGATTCTAAGGCCAGAAACTTTATGCAAGTATGTGTATGCAGATGCAAGAGTTTGGCCAAAGCATTACCAATGCGTGGTCCATTTAAACATTCTTAATGCATGTTTTTGTGTTACTGTGGCAGTAACAAACCTTCACACTCAAAGAGGCTGACAGAGTTACCTTCAAAAGTCTGCGCTGTTAAACTGAAAGTGTTATTATTCGGGTAAGTTGCTGTAAATATACTGACTTTAACTTACTTGCTAAGTAATATTCTTTTTAAACTGTTGCACAGTTCACTCTAATGTCTGCTAGAGCACCCCATGTGGCAACGTTTAACGTTTGCCAACTATGCACGAATTGGAGGTTGCATAGCTAGAAGCGTCTGTGTTCACATACTTGCCTAGAGTATGTTTCGGCCTTAGGACGGTAGCCCTTTTCCTTTGTTTTTGCAAAATCAGTGCAATTGTGTTGCGAGACGTCAAGCTCTCTACTTACGAACAACTTCCCCAATACGTCTGGATCCACTTTTCTCAAGTTCTGCCAGCACATTTGCCTCAAAAGTTAAAGATGCCACTCGGAAGAAAAACTCTCTCACATTCTCACCTAAAATCATGACAACAGTAATTAAACAATGAAAATTAATGAATCGGTAGCAAAACGTAAACCCTAATACTTTTCCCCCCATAATAATATATACTCTTTCAGAACATTCAGTATAAGACTTTTTTACACAAGTACAATATCACTGTTGCATGTATCAGTTGAGTAAAATGCTACATTGTTCACATATACACGTTCTCCCACCTGACAATGGTCTCCAAAGGCAAAGATATCAATATGAACAGAAAAACAAATGCCATTAAAATCCAATTTTCATCCCAACAAAATGTGTCACGCCACTTCTAATGCATGCTAGTTAAGTAACAACTCACCGGACAAGGCGGACAGAGCCCAGTACTCTGCTTTCATTTGATCTGCTAGTTTAATGGCATCCTGCTCTATTAGTGCATACTGGGCAGGAGACTGAAGGAAAACACACTGATTGTAACATAGATATACACTGGGAGGAGACCTTGTAGGATTATGTATGTCCATTAACTATATTTTTTTGAATTATGATGATTTAAAATAAAAAGTATCACTTACACTCAGATCTTTCTTTGTGCCAACCAAGAAGAGTAACACACTAGTAGGATCATTCTCCTTCATTGCATCCTCCAGCCATTGCCTTTATGAGAGGATGATACATTTCATTGTCTGAAGCATTCTGTGTAATTGTTAATCAAAATTACAGGATAGTGTTACTGAATATGCAATTTACCTTGTATGCTCCAGTGAAGCCACATCAGTCAAATCAAACACAATAATTACAGCTGGAAACAGGAAGTTTAAAAATATGGGCTCAATCAAAAAAATGAGGAACAAAGTTTCAATAGTAATTATTACTAGATTCAGATATTATATTAAAGGTACAGTACGGAATTAGGTTCTCTATCGGTATCTGCAGTTGAAACATAAAATTGCAAGTTACTAGCGGTGAAACACTGTTTTGTTTTTTACATCACTTGCTTTGGCACTCCTCTTCTGTGCAGATGAATCTGATGGTTTGAGGTATAAACATGGTTGCCTGTGACATCATATCAGAGCGGATATGATTTCTTTGTTTACGGGCATGATGTGAATATGCAAGAAATGACAGAAGCCAGACATTTCCCACCAATTTAAACCCATCACTTAAGAATGTAAAATCATTACTGTAGGCTTACCATAGACTAGGAGTAAGGCAAGAACGACATATATTTTTTAGGTATTTGGCTGGCTCAATAATATAATTAATATTTTTTAGTAATAGTATTTTCATAATTTCTAATGAGAAATCTTCCTTAATGTGCCTTTAATAATAATAAACTATTAATATTATCTAATAATAGTTACAATATATAACACTATTATTATTATAATAAAATATAATATATTATATGTATTATTCAATATTACGTGCTGGTGAGTAACTTTACCCTGAGCTCCTCTGTAGTATGTAGAGGCAATGCACTTAAATCTCTCCTGTCCTGCTGTGTCCCACCTGGAGAATAAAAGCAAAGAAATAACTTTGAATAACTGTAACCATGGCTGTGACTGCAGATGTGACATGAAATGTGGGTCATACTCACAACTGTAGACTGAAGGGCACCCCAAGAACTTCAAACCTCTCCATCTCAAAGTCCACCCCAATGGTGGCCTTGTAATTCTTGTCAAACACATTTTTACAAAATCTAGAACAAAACAAAAAGACTAAATTACTATATTAAGCCGAACATGAAGTGGTTAGGTTGCCCCTGTTTGCCTTACATTTTTTGATGTATGTTGTCATTAGGGTCATTGACAAATAAGGTTGTCTGAGATGATAAAAATGAAAAATCTTTTAAAAATGTCATGTGGTGTAACCAAGTAAAAGGTATTAAGTACTTTCCTTGCACCTTGACTATGAGACTGTACATCTTCTAACTTAATCATTGATTTCAAAATCATTACTTTAAATTCCAAGACTTTTAGAGGTGCATTCAAGTAACTGTTTTGTGTGAATTGCATTTTGAATGTATATTTGAATAATTTAATAGATCTGGACAAACAATGAGTCATGTCATTGACCTATTAAACATTAATGAGTAAGTTCTGAGTTCTGCAGCTTTGCTCACCTATTAATCAAGCAGGTTTTCCCCACAGCCAGATCGCCCACTACGATTACCTTAGAGATTTTAAACCTACTGATCAAACAGCAGAAAAAGCGAGAGATGAAACACTGTTGCACATACCATCTTACCAATTCAGAAAATATAAAATTATTGTCCCAAGAACACTGATTCAGCAAAACAGGCTTATAGGCAATAAAGTTTCTATCTCACCCCACTGTACCAGTCCTCTGCTGCTGACAGGCCGTCTTCACCTTGCCGTGGAAATCATTCTCTGTCTGCAAAGCGGCACCTTTGTTGAAGCACTAGAACACGAGTGAATATCGGCACTTTAGGAAACACTTGAGGAAATGATCCAGAGGAGCACCCTTACAGAACAATGGATCAGAGCATTGAATGTAAAAGATGTACCTTAGGAAGCTGGCCGATTATGCGGTCTTTTCGTACAGGGGGCAGCACACTCATGATGAAGTTTCTGCAGGATAACCACAAAGTTCTGAATCACAGTTTGGCATTTTAATAACATGGCACAACTGTAACTGGGAAGGAATGAGTAATGGCTGTTCAGTATTTGGCTTTTAGGTTTAGACTTGTGCTCGGCTCATCCAAACATGCTTGCGGAGTATGAAATAATAAAGAAAAAAACGAGGCCTTCGCTAATGACTTTAAAATGTTCATCTTTAAAATTAGTACAAAATGGGTTAGTAAAGTTTTAATTTACAGAGTTCTCAGTTACTACACTGTAAAAACCATTCAAATTAGTTTTGTATGTGTAACCTAATGTATTCAGCTTAATTCAGTGATGTCAAGTAATATTTTTTTGACTTGGTCTGTTCAGTTACCACATGAAGCAACAAAACAAAACAAAAACAGTGTAGAGCAGCATGGAAGATGACTCACTAATCTCTGTTTCGTTAATCCCTAGGTAAATCTGGGAACAAAGAAAACACCTAAATTTTATTAGCGGGGTGTTTTTCTTATTTCATCTTCTTTTTCGTCTTATCTTGGTGCAGTATTTGCTGCTTACAGCTACACACTTCAGAGTTTTGGTTATTAGCTACATTAAGAGTTTGGTGGTTCGCGGTACATTGATGAACATTAACATTTAAAACGTAACATTTCAAGAACAAACATAAACTAGGCTAAATCTTCATTATCTCCTTCTTAAACGCAACAAACTCAAAGCAGTACTTCGTAACATTGTTACTGAGTAGTAACACTGTTGCTACAAACAAACGTGTGCTTACCTCGGCAAGGAAAGATGTTTTTATGATTGTAAACCGGTCTTGTCCTGAGACAATGGGATTTAAAAACGCCTTTAACAGTTAATGGAAAGTAAAAGAAACGGAAAATGGGGGAAACAAAAGGTGGTTTTAGCATTCATCCATCGCGTACGATTCCCGAGTTTCTGAGAAAACGGCAGGATACTCCGACCACGGAAGTGCTGGGAAGTGCATACAGATGGTCTTCTCCAGTAATCCCAAACCCCAGTCTCTTCCCACCGAAATGAGGAAAGACGGAGAGCAATCGGCCCCTACAGCCCCGTAGCGTTATCAGTCCAAAATATAATTATTGATTAGGCCTCATAAGTAGTACAGTTGTTAATACAGTTGTTACCGTTCTTATGGTTAGGCTACCATGTTATTTGGCATATTATGAGCGGGGTTGTTCGTCTACCCTGCAGAAAAAAAATGACTAAAATCACCCTGAATTATTCAAAATCACCCTTAGCCCACGAAGCAGTTGTAGGCTGTCTGTAATTTTGTCTCCTCTTTCTTCTTCGAACAGCATGATATTTAACCCCCTCTTTTGAAAGTAGAAAATGTTTTTACCAACAAAACATCTTGCTAGGTTTATTCACATTAGTTTTACTCAAAATCAAACACTAATCTACAACTCTTCACTCTACAACCTTGGCAATACAGAAGGTATCCTACATGTGGTGCATTCTATTTTAAGAAATAAATCATATTGCATAGTAAGTTTTTATTACATTTAAAATAAACATTTTCTCTGATGCTTCAGGATCTCTACTACACCACACTATAATATTTCTCCAGAATGGCTTGTTCTCTACTACAGATTTAAAAATACTGTCATATTTTCATGTGCATTTAATTTGCTTTGTCACTCTTCTAATATCTTTTTAATCAAAATAAAATATTGTGATTAGAAACAAAAAATCTTGCTTACTGCATATTCATAACCAGCATGAAATAAGCAGTTCCTTTTCAAGTCAGTAACTGCGACGCTGCGTCAGTAGCTGACACTGTGGGTGCTCCTCCCAGGGGCAGTGACCTTGAAAAATTATACCATCACGGCAAATTAATTGGCTGGTGATGCTTGCCGCTCTGGCCTATGCATGCATCATTGCTCACATATAAGCTGGAGCCCAGCGCCACCCCATCAGAGTTTTCCTCTTTCAAGGTCGTGTAGACATCTAATATGCTCTGGAACCCTAAACCAACACTTTGCTGTTCCATTGTGCACCTGGTCAAAGACTCGAACTCCTTCTCCATGTGTGCTCCAGTACTTCCGTGTTATTGTATTGTTTGCATTGTGTGTTTTCATTCATTGAAAGAAACTAAAACATTGAAAGTTTTTGCTCTTGACATTCTCCTGTTCAGTGAGAGTTCCGCTCGCTGGTGCAGCCACCTTTGCGGTGCTTGTTAAAAGCACCATGCCAGGAATTGGCACTCCAGCCACCAAAATCTCTGTCCAGGAAATTGACAGGTCTATAGGTGGCCTGGTGCCAGTGGAATGACACCCCTGGCTAAAAACTGTCAGGAATTTACTTCTCACTTTCCCTGCCATTGTGAGCCAGGAACGAGAGAGTGACATCTCCCCTGTAACACAGGATGGTTTAGCCCTGTTTCAACTGTTGTTGACAGCCATGTCACAACACAGAGATTTTAGGTGCCTCCATGTGCCTGCCATTGTCAGGGTGGGAGAACATGTATACGTGAACAATGTAGCATTTTACTCAACTGATACATGCCAACACGGAACAAGTTGGTGCCATGACACAGGTCACTTCGATGCCAGTTTTTACTGCTGTTGGAGACATGCCAGATTACTTTTTACAACACGAACTTAAGACCTTGTTGCAAGGCATTCATGCTGGATAGACTCTATGGAGCGGTTTCTTCCACATTCCCAGTACAGCGCTTAGCTTTCCCTGCCATTTTATGCCGGGAAGGCTTCTACAGCCACTAATTTTCTGGTCGCCAAGTAGATTGTTGGTCTGTGGCCCATACTGGACTTGAGGTGTTTGAAATTGACACTTCTAAGTGTCCATTCAAGGTGGTTACTCAAGAGTCGGATTTTGTTGTTTTTTGTTTAGGCACCATACTACAGGCCAGGGCTCCCTCAACGATGCACTGTATGCCTTAAAATGGTGACTTTTTGCTGATTTGTGTTACTCCCGAGGTGAGCACCCAACGCACTGCCCTGTGCAGATGATACTCTCCATCCATGCTCAAGGTTTATGTTCCACTCATGACCTCTGAGGGCTTGTCTGTAGGCAAACACCCTCTGGTCATCAGATTTATGCATGGTGAGAGACGACTAAGACCCTTTTGCACCGCTACCATCATGATCATGGACTTAGCACTGGTGTTAAACGCACTTACAGTACGTGTTCTCCATTTGAGCCCTTAGAGGTGATAAGCTTACGCATACTCTCTTTGCAATTCGCTTTGGCATCAGTCAAATGTGTTGGGGACCTTCAGGCTTTTTCAGTCAACAACTCTTGTTTAGAGTTTGAACCAGGACTGTCAAAGGCCATTCTCAAGTCCAGAGGGGGTTATGTGGTAAAAGTGCTGGTAACCTCCTTTCATTTTCTCATCCTCCTTTGAGTCAGACGAGGCTAAGAGACTACACATGCTGCTCTATGAGGGCATTACGCATGTACATTGATCAAATGGGTCAGTTTAGGGTGTCTGAACAGCTCTTTATATGTTTTGGAGGACATTCACAGGGTTTGGCCTCCTCCAAGCAAAGAATTTCCCACTGGGTCTTGGATGCCGTTGTGCTCGCTTATGACTTGCAAGACATCAGTGGTGATTTCTTAGGGCCAGCAAAGCCTCCTCTGCTGGCCTAACATGCCAAATAAATAAATATTTTTCATCCTTTCATTCTCAACCACCTTTTTGCTTATGTATTTTTAATCGCTTTCCACTCTTAATTAATCTACAAACAAATAGAGAAAAATGAAAAGTTTATCCAGTCAGAATTTTTTCCTTGATGCTTACTAGCAAAGTGTGACAACTGTTTCACAAATCGCATGCCCAAAGCCGAGCTCATTAGCTGAAGCAGCACGTGAGTCTGAGCTCCACCCCCTCAGGCCTTCAGAATTTCTTCAGGATCCCTCAACAGTGCAAATGAATAGGCATCTAAAGTCAGATTGTCAGATTCATCAGCCAATCAGATTGAATTATTTGTTCTTGGTGGGTGTGATCTTTAGGATATGTCCCAGTCGAGGCCTTCTAGCTGACCCAGTCAAGCTTTAAGTGATGTACGTAATTCAAGAGTGAAAGATCAAGCTGTCTGATGAGTCAGCTGTCATCACCATTGAGAAAGAGATCCTTATGGATTTAAAAACACGAGATGTTCTGCATGACCGTGTGATTGCTTAATTTATTAAACAGGAAAGGAGGACTGATTTTCACCTCAAGTAAATTGGTAAGTGCTTTTTGCATTGTTATAGCAACATCAGGAGTTTTCTAAGTGTAAATTAGGCTGCTTGAGCATTCAGTGTCGGATCAAGTTTTGAAAAGTAGTGCTGCGTTCCATTCAACTCGGAAAGTCGGATTTTACAACTTCGTACTAGGAAAAGTGCAATGGAATGCATCTTTAAGTCAGAATTACAACTTGTAGGCTCGTGCAGAAATTCTTAACTCTGATTTTGCCGAGATACAGGGGCATGATGTCACACAAATATGTCGACACTCAGGGAGATATACAAAGTAAGTGATAGACATTCACTTTATTAAGTAATGTCGATAAATGAGTTCGTTTCCACATTACATGATATTAAAGCTTGTTTAACAAACGCCTGCAGAAACAGGTGTATAAAACATTATAATCTCTTTTGATAATCGGATACCTGAAGCACAAATGCTAGTGCTGCAACATTGTTTATCAGTTGGGTTGCTAGGAAACACCTCTAATGAGAGTCAAACCCCTGCTAAGCTAACGGGAGCATTGCAGTTCCGAAAATTGGGGAATGGAATACATTAATGGTTGGAGATATCGAGTAGGAATATCCCACATCCAGCTTGAATGGAATGCAGCATAACCGTGTACCCTGACGAAACGAAATTTATTGCAAGCAACATTTAAATCGCAAATATTATTAGATAGATTTTTCCAGGTATTATAGACCTCCTTGGTAGATTCATATGAAAAATTATGATTTTTGAATGTCTGTTCGGGAGACTTTCATTTCACAAAACAGTCATGCTGCAGTTAAAATTAGACTTGCTTGAGCATTAAGTGTCATTTCAAGTTCTGGCTTTTGTGCATGGACGTGTTTTTAAAATGTCAATTGTTATTACTAGTTAGCTGCAACATAATGTATGATGCCCAAAGGCATACGGTGTCTTATTCATTGTGAAACTGTGTTTTATTAATGGCATGAATCACACTGAAGGCCTTGACTTTTAACGCACGGTCTGCCACTGCAAGACATACAGTGTACCATGGGCATTAAGGCTCATTCCATCAGGAGTATGACCTTTGCCAGGTTTTATAACCTGCATGTATCTTCCCTCTCTTCCCAGATTTTCACTGAGGGAGAAGGTTGGTTATCCAATGATCACCAAAGCCTTTGGCTGGGCAACTGCCCTGCTCCCCTCCTTCCCACTAACTGAGAATATGTGGAGACACTGGACCACTACCTGGTATGGCTATTTTCTCTGCCTTGGCATCAAGCCATATGGTTTATTGTTCATCCACTTTCCTTCCTATTTTTCAATAGGAAGGGATGGTTAAAGCAATACCTTTTTACTAGCCTTGTGGCTAGTGGTCATTGCCCTATCAGTAGCAAGGCATTATGGTATACGGTGCCCACAGCATCAGCTACTGGCGCAGCGTCTAAGTTACATACTTGAAAGGTAATGCCTGGGTAACTGATGTAACCTGACCTTGGTTCCCTGAAAAGAGGGAACATGATGCTGTATAGCTGTGCCGCACTACTGATTTTTCACTGTTAAAGAACCAAGAGATGTGCTTTCCTCCATTTATTCTGAAAATCCTCATGGTGTGGTACAGGGCTCCAGCAAATATGCCCGCAATAACGCATGCATAGGATGGATCGGCAATCGTCACCAGCCAATCAAATCAATGTGATGGTATAGGGTTTCAAGGTCCCCACCACTGGGAGGAGCTCCATCTCATTCCCTCCTTTCAGGGAACCAAGGTTACATCAGTAACCAAGACGTTTCTCTTGCAGGTGTTGCAAGATTGTTTCATCTCAGCCACCAGAGGGCATTGTATAGTTAAACTACCACCAGTCATGTTCCAACTGTTCTCCACATCTGTCATATAAATTATTTTCTCTTCTGAGCACTGTTTAGTAGGTAAGTCTGTAATGCTTAACACTGAGATTTAACTTAACACATTAAGCTTGTTCCACAGCAACACTGAAAATGTGAAATACCTGACTTTGATTAGTCATTGAGGAACTTGGTGGAGTTGTCTTTTTGTCTTCCATGCTAGTTTATGCGGGCTTCACTGCGGGGGAAGAAGTCCGACCATAGCAATCTATAGAAGTAAATGAGAATCATAGTGTTCATAATGATCATGGTGGTGAGAAAAAAGCCTCTATAGCCAAGCCAGGATATGTTCTGTATGATGGACCAGGTGATATGAATCTGTGCACTGAGGCGGAAGCAGATGTAAGTGAAAATGTTGAGTGTTTTGTTCATGTTGTAGAAAGCTGAAGATTGAGTTCCGATCAGCTTCATCATAAGTCTAATGTTGAGAGTAAAACTGTTCACCTCCACAATGAGGGCAATGACTGATCCTGATACATAACGCTGTGTGTAAAGAGCAACAAAATAAACGAAAACATCCCGACACCTGCAGGTAATAAACATAGGATGTCAATTAAAGATGAAAACTACTTTGTATGTCTTAAAGGAATATTCCAGGTTCAATACAAGTTAAGCTCAATTGACAGTATTTGTGGCATAATGTTGATTGCCACAAAAAAATAATTCCGTCCCTTTAAAAAAAACGGCAAAAGTCTGAGTTACAGTGAAACACTTACAATGAAAGTGAATGGGGCCAATTTTTGGAGGGTTTAAAGGCAGAAATGTGAAGCTTATAATTTTATTAAAAGCACTTCTTCTGTTAAAACTTGTGATTTATTTAAGCTGTAAAGTTGTTTAAATCATAATATTTACGGTCATCTTAGGGTTTTAGGTTTTGCGATGTTACGTCATCATAGTGTAACCCCTGTCCCAATATTATATTTGCTCCACAGAGAATCAGACTTATGTAACAAAGGAGGGGGTTCCTGGGTATAAATAAAGTTACTTTGGCGCCAACTCAGATGTTGCACGTTTCTTTATGTACTACATGTAAAATAGTCTTTTTTTATTAATTGTACAGGATGAATTGCTTTTATTAATTGCCGGTGCCTCCACTTAGTAATATAAGCTATGTTGATTTACCTTACTAAGAATAGTTAAATTTACAACTCAATGTATTCAGTGTTTATAGCACATGTAGAGAACGAACTTGTTTACTGATTAATAATGTAGGCAAAGTTCTACAAAGCTTGTATGTCGGGAAAAATGTCTTTAACCAAAAAGGATTTTGTATTTAAATGAAAGTGAGATTAAAAAATAAATAAAGGTAAAGATATATGAAGATAAAAATAATGAATTAGAATAAAATCAAATAACAATCCACCACTTCAATGGAATTTGTTCAGAGAAAATAAAATAAGTAAAATAAAGTATTATCAATAAAACAATATTAATTAAATCTTAGTGCTTTGGTTCAAATAGTTTAAACTCAAATAACACATTGATTTACACCTTCATGACTGATACATTAATTAAATCAAAATAAAACATAAACAAACTGGGCCCAGACACACACTCTTTCTCTCTCACACATACAGTCTTTATAAAACCCAATGTTGCAGGCCTGTGTCGTTGCTTGAGTGCGGTGTGGCCAGGAAAAACTTAAACTGGCCTCTTCACTTATAAAGCAAACAAAATAAACTTAATAGGCACGTACATTTAGTATACTCACAACCTGAGATGTTGAAGCGTGGAGACTGGATGGTAAATGCACTCATGAGATGAGAGTAAAGCAGACAAATGGCTTACAGTTTGATCACCAGGCAACTTAGAAGGCCTCAGAACATGAAGAAACTCACTGGACAAGGAAAGTATCCTGGTATTTAAACTCTCAACCAAGAAACAACTGTCAGTTGTCGTAAAACATCGCAGAAGCAGCACCCAAACACAGGTTTATTTAATTAGAAAACTCTTTTGAACTAGGTGTAAGCTCTCACTTCACACTCTTCTTCCTCGCTCTGACTCTCTCTCGCATTACGAGCAGCAGCACACCTCAGATAAGCCCCACCCCCTCACACAAACTCAGGGAGATTGATGGATAGATGACCAGGTAACACTCAATAAACTAAAGAGAGCAAAGCTTGTTTGTGTCAATAACAGTGATGCAAACTCATGAGATGAAAAAGGTGAGAAATCATAGCAGATGTTCCAAATGTATATTTTCAGTTGATGCATACGTTGTATTTAAAGCATTTTTTTAGGCTTAAAGTAACACTTTCAAGTCAATTAAATAAGAAAAATGTAGAACATTTTACCAAACAATTTGGGCAAATTATCTTCAGAAAAGGTGACTTTAGCTGAAAGGTGAGTAGTTTGCATCCCTGCAGTAAGTTAGTATGTGATGAGCACATGTAAACCCAAGTACACTGCAACTAAACATTTTAACCCTTTGTGGTCTGTAACATTTTATGTTATATGCTTAAAGTATCTACAAATTTAATTACATTTTGATCTGGGCTACACCCTCCCCCTTCTAAATGTCTTAATGTCCTCATCAGACTTCGGTTTCATGTAAGAATTCTCAAGTTTTTTTCAGGGAAGGGCTATGTTCTTTGGGCACAAACTGGGCAAACAGCAAGTGGTCTGTTCCTAGAAGCATTGTCGGAATTATCTGGTAATTCAGAACAGTCACTAAATTGAATCATCAGTCCTCTATAAATGATGGTCAAAGGCCTATCTGAAGGTTTTTCAGGCTCATCATAACTCAGACGAATGACTGGTTTTATGGCTCTTTTGGGTACTCGTGAACATGAAACTTCTCCATCCTACACTGATGCACTAGAGGTAGGGACGTCTCCCTTTCTAGATCTGTGTCTACCACAGTATCAGGAAGTGGATGTGAAACTTCAATTTCCAGGCCCTCATAAGGATTTCGTTCGTCCAGTTCATCATTATCCTGAGTAGAATGTTGTTCCTCTTCATTGATGGCAACTTCCTCACCTTCATCATCCAAGATTCTCTGGAGGTTTTAATGATTCTCTTAAGTGCCTTTGGACTTCATCTAAAATCAGAATCAGAATGAGCTTTATTGCCAAGTGTTCTCACGTACACAAGGAATTTCTTTTGGTGGTAGGAGAAACAAGTGCACACAGAACATTACAGTGAGACACAGAATATAAAACAAGGTAAGAGTATAAATAAACATACAAATAATAGGACATATAACAGAATGGCGTATGTACATGTGCAAGTGATAATGTATGTGCAAGGTAGGGGTATTCAGTTATGTACAGTGGGGGGATTTCTCCTGAAGTCCACTATAATCTCCACTGAGCGTGTTCGTTTTGAGTGTGTCCAGCAAAAGGTTGTTGTGACCGCACCAGACATCCAGCTTATCAACCTCCTGTCTGTATGCAGACTTGTCACTTTCGCAGATGAGGACGATGACCATGGTGTCTTCTGCGAACTTCAGGAGCTTGACAGTGGGGTCCTTTGCAGTGCAGTCATTCATGTACAGGGAGAAGAGCAGTGGAGAGAGACCGCATCCCTGAGGAGCACCAGTGCTAATAGTGAGGGTCCTGGATGTGAGTTTTCCCAGTCTCACTAGCTGCTGCCTATCTGTCAGAAAGCTGGTGATCCATCGACAGATTAGGGTGGGCACGGAGAGCTGGGTCAGTTTGGTTGAGAGAAGATCAGGTATGATGGATTTGAAGGCTGAGCTGAAGTCCACAAATAGGTTCCTTGCATAAGTCCAAGGTCTGTTGAGGTGTTGCAGGATATAATGCAGTACCATATTGACAGCATCATCCACAGACCTGTTTGCTCGGTAAGCAAACTGAAGGGGGTCCAGCGGGGGTCTAGTGATGTCCATCAGGTATGCCAAAACCAGTCTCTCAAACGACTTCATGACCACAGATGTGAGAGTAACATGTCTGTAGTTATTAAGTCCTGTGATTTTGGGGATTTTTTTGGGAACCGGAATGATGGTGGAGCATCTGAAGCAGCAGGGAACTTCACACTGCTCCAGTGATCTATTGAAGATCTGTGTGAAGATGGGGGCCAGTTGGTCAGCGCAGACTTTCAGACAGGCAGGTGAAACACCATCTGGGCCTGAAGATTTCCTAGTCTTTTTTTTCTGAAAGACCCGGGACACATCCTCCTCACAGATCATAAGTGCAGATTGAGTAGCAGGAGGGGGGTTCCAGGAGGTGTTGGTGTGTGTGTTAAGTGAAGATTAGAGCGGGGGAGGGGTATGAGACTGGGCTTTTCAAACCTGCAGTAAAACACATTCAGTTCATCAGCCATTAGTTGACTCTCTACAGAGTGAGGGGGAGGTGTCTTGTACTTGATGCTTTTCAGGCCTTTCCACACAGATGCAGGATCGTTGGCTAAAAGCTGTTTTATCAGCTTTTCAGAGTAGCTTCTTTTAGCCACTCTGCTTACCTTAGTCAGTGTGTTCCTGGCCTGGTTGTGCAATATTTTATCCCCACTTCTGTAAGCATCCTCTTTGGCATGACCAAGCTGTCTGAGTTTTCCTGTTAACCATGGTTTATTGTTATTGAATGATAAAAATGTCCTAGTAGGGATGCACATATCCTCACATAAACTGATATATGATGTCACAGTATGTGTGAGCTTGTCCAGGTCTGTGGCTGCAGCTTCAAAAACACTCCAATCAGTGCAGTCAAGGCAGGCTTGTAGTTCCAGCTATGCTTCATTAGTCCATCTCTTTACAGTCCTTACTAGAGGCTTAGCTGATTTTAGTTTTTGCTTGTATGTCGGGAAAAGTTGAACCAGACTGTGATCAGAGAGTCCTAAATCTGCACGTGTGACAGAGCAATATGCATCATTTACAGTGGTGTAGCAGTGGTCCAGTATATTTCTTTCTCTGGTGGGGCATGTGATGTGTTGTTTGTATTTTGGCAGTTCACGGGTGAGGTTAGCTTTATTAAAATCTCCCAGAATAACAATAAGTGAGTCTGGGTGTTGTTGCTCCATGTCTGTGATGTGGTTAGCCAGCTGTTGCAGTGCTGCATTCATGCATGCTTGTGGCGGGATATAAACACTCACCAGAATGAACAAGGACAACTCCCGCGGCTAGTAGAAAGGCTTACACTTTATGAAGAGAGCTTCTAAATTAGGACAGCACACCTTCTTCAACGCTGTTACATCTGTACACCAACTTTCGTTGATGTAAAAGCATATTCCACTGCCTCTCACTTTCCCCGATAATTCCGCAATGCGATCCACTCTGAACAGCTGGAAGCCCAGCAGATGAAACACACTGTCCGGGATGGCTTCATTCAGCCAGGTTTCTGTGAAACAGAGAGCAGCAGAGTTAGAAAAGTCCTTATTTGTTTGAGTGAGCAGAAGCAGTTCGTCCGTTTTTTTGGCGAGGGAGCAGACATTCGCCAGATGAATCCTCAGCAGTGGAGTCCTAAAGCCGCATTGACGGAGCTTCAGAAAACACGGAGGGGTCGAGGGAAGACCGCTGTCCGCAAAGGGAGGAGGGAATCAACTCCCCGACCGCCTGGAGCGGTAGGGCCACTGCCAGGGGTGGAAGAGTGTCCCCACGGGCCTCCAGAATCGCGGAGGGGCATACTGTCTGCTGGGGGTCGGAGGTTTGACTCCGGTCCGCCCAGGGAGGAGCAGCTGTCGTCCGCCTGAGAGCGTGGAGGAGTGATTGAGGACCACGTGACGGCGCATCAGAGAACCGGTGAGTGAGTTTCTTTTTTTCTCTCTCTCCTCTCTCTCTCTCGCTGTCACTCCATGTTTGCCTTTCCCTCGCCTGTTTTTTGTTTTTGTTTGTGTTGTTGGTTTTCCCCCTCCTGTCTCCTCCCAGGTCGAAGAAAGCGGGGATGATTAAAAGCAATTTAATCCACAATTTAATCTTGGGCGCAAGGCACGCCGGGGGCTCCCCAGCCTGAGGCAACGCAGGGAGGAGTGTGGCGCTGAGGAGGGCGGAGCCGGGCCGGAATGACGCACGCCCGGACCCCAATCAGCCTGATGAGGCAAGCGAGGGATAAAGGCAACCGGGGACAGTCGTTCGAGAGAGAGAACTATGGGCAGCTGCCCTGCATGTGTTTATGTTTGTGTGTTATGTTTATTATTAAACTATTATTTATGTTGTCAAGCCGGTTCTCGCCTCCTAAACTAAAGAGAGCAAACTTTTGTGTCAGTAAGTTAGTGTGTGATGAGCACATGTAAACCCAAGTACACTGCAATCAAACGATTTAACCCTTTGTGGTCTGTAACATTTTATGTTATATGCTTAAACTATCTACAAATTTTATAACATTTTGGTCTGGGCTACATCAGCAAAAAAGTTAAGTTTGATTTCACTTTACACAGAAAAGGTTAGTAAGCAATTTTATCACACTAAAATCATGTTAACAAGCATATTGTTTACATCTTTAACGTTTTACTGATTTTATTTTAACGTTTACTGACCAACCCAATTCCTCACTGTAAGCCACATTTTTGCTTCTTTTTTTTTTTTTTTTTTTTTTAAGAAAAGGGACGAGTTGAAATTAATTTTAGTGGTAATCAAAATAATATCACAAATGCTGTCTTTTGAGCTTACCGTGTATTGAACCCAGAATATTTCCTTTAAGGATCACAAAACCTAATTAGCAAAATGCTGTAGTTTAGTTTCTTATGTCTTACTCATGGACCCTTTTCACAGACTGTGATGACTCGTTTCGGCCTTATTTAGCAGTGTAAATCTAGCAAACTTTTAATATATTTTTTATTTTTCATTATTATGCTGACTTGATAAAGCCAACACTGTTATTGTAAAGATTTTGGGTTTTTCTAAAATGCCTAAACCAAAACCAAAATGATCAACTGTAACTCCCAGAGCTTTCAAGCTACACTGCTACACCCACCAAACTCACTACAGATCTTCAGCGCTTGTAAATTGGCATCTTTCTCTCTTCTGACTGTCGTAATCAACAGCTCTCTTTTTGTTTTCCTCTTTTGAAAAGTTGTAGAAATGTAATACTGTTTTTTTTTTTCTTCTTTTGCTGTTGGAGCAAATGGGAACACAAAAATAAAATTTGTTGTTGTCTCCCATTCACCACTATAGTTTACTTCTGTGTTCCAAACAAGGAAATATAAAAAGGATCTATTGTAACTAGACAGTCTTTAACACTTTATTAACACTTGTTTTCACAATTGGCATCACATTTATGGTTTTATGAGCTTGACACAAGACATGTCAATCTTTCTTAGTTTGTGATTTTCTCATCCATTTGGCAATTTCACCTCTGATTTTTAGCAGGCAATATGGCCCTTGTTCCTGGGCATACCGGCATACCATAAGATAATGGATTTTAGTAGTTCTAGGTAGAAAATGCTTACATTTTATGGTGTGGTGTGAAGCCATATATATATATATATATATATATATATATATCCTTGCTGTAAGGCATGCCTTAACACAGAACTAGTTTCTCTTATTTTAAGATCTAACATATTTTAAGATCTTAGGAACATTACGTAGGAAATATTCATGTTCATAGTGAAGTAACATTATGGATTCATTCTGTGTAAACATTCACCAAGAAGTGATGAAGCAGGAATTCCCATCATCCTTTGCTGTGGCCATTTAGTATAATATCTCCTGCATCATGTATGAAATACCCTGTTGAGAAAGGGAAACATTAAATCCTTACTTAAGGTATTTTCAGTGATTTAGCAAAGAAACAAAAACTATAAAAATATTAATCATAGTAATTAATCCTATTTCTTCTGATGCACATGGATCACAGCAAACACCACCTTACAAATGGTTAAAAATTGTTCTAGCCAGTTAGCATGCTCATCTGTTTACTGTACGTAGTTATTCTCTGGTTTCAGGGACTTGCTTATATTTAGGTTTTCCTAACACAGCACTTCCTTTTGGCACAGAGAAATGAAGTAAAGCATCACTTACATTAGTGTTGCATGAAGTAGTAACATTACATATGTATATGCATGCGATCTCTACTTTAATGCATTTCCCTTCTGCAGAAATCGTGGTCCTCATGTTTCTAATATTATAGCCTACAAATTTAAACAGCTAACTATTTGTTTTATAACACTAAATAACCAGAGAGAGCAGTGCTTTTCTCCAGTGCTTCAGAAAATGCATGATTAATAGCATAGATAGATAATTACACTCTTCGTTTACCAACCAACACTTTAATCAGAATTTCTAATTTCTTATGTGGTCTGCCAGTATGGAGATTGAATTGTTGCATATTAACATACAAATGGAAAGAGATTCACTAATAGAAAGTTGGTTCTCAAATAAATTGAATGAGATCGACAAATAAATGTAAGGAGTTTTACAAAAATGAAATGAATTCACAAATAAAAAGAATGAGATTTATAAATATATGATAGGAGTTTCAGAAAAAGAAAGTGAATTCACAAATAAATAAAATGAGATTTGTGGCACATTGCCGTGGGTTTCCGATTTCTTTCCATTCTTGGAGAAGCACACGTTTTATGTGTTGTTGCAACATGAGTTGTTGAGGTGCACATCACATTGCAAAGGCACCGCTGGCATTCAAAATCTGGATCTCCTGTTTACTAGACAGCCGTTTTAACCAACTAAGCCACTGCGTCAGCCTCTGCTTAGCCTGCATTGAAGCACGACTCAGAGGAGCAAAATATTCAGAAGAGAGGTCATAGGATTGTGAAACAGACCATTGAGAGCATAAAAGATTTCACATGAGAACTGTGTCAGTGGTCAGTTAGCCTTGGTGTTTGTTGGCCAAGTGTGCTTAACAAAATGACCAACTGTAACTAGAACCCACAGCATTTGAATGGCCTGATATTGAAATATAGAAGTCCATTGCGCTATTCATTGCACCACAGAGCCAGCAAGCACCGGCCTCATGTCTCCAACACTGTGAGGTTACACACTCTGTGGCAATGAAAAAGACATCCTCAAGTCTCTGTAGAATTCAACCCAGGTTCAAAAGGCTCAGGCACAGTTAGGACTTCCTGTACTTAGGAGTAGCCAGTTAGAATAGAAAGGCACCAGGATTTAGGATTTGAACCCAGGAACTCTTGTTTACAATACAGGCTCCTTAACCAGCTAAGCCACACACCCTGCCCTACAAGAGTGTTTGCATGTCATAGTACCCTTTGACTGCAGCTAAGCAGCACGTTGCCCTGGGATGCTGTCAGTGTGAGGAAAAGCATACGTTTCATAATGTATGGATTGAAAAGCAGAGGCCCTAAAACTGATCCCTGTAGCACTCCATACATAACTTGACAACTTAATTTGACAATTCCTCGTTTACACATACAAAGTGGTACCAGTCTGATAAATAGGACCTGAACTATGCTAATGCAAGTCCACTAATGCCAACATAATTCTCCAGCCTATTCAAGAGAATGTCGTGATCTGTAGTGTCGAATGCATCACTAAGATCTAAAAGCACTAGAAGAGAAATGCAGCCGTGATCATATATGAACAAGTCATTTGTAACTCTGTTAAGTGCAGTCTCTGTACTGTGATGGGGCCTAAATTTTGACTGAAATTGTTCATATATACCATTTCTCTGCAGAAATGCACATAGTTGGGAGGACACTACCTTTTCTAGTATTTTCGACATAAATGGGAGATTTGAAATCGTCTATATTTAGCCAATTCACCAGGATCAAGTGGTGGCTATTTAATAAGTGGTTTGATAACTGCCATTTTAAAGTTTCTTGGGACATGTCCTAAGGATAGCGAGGAGTTAATATTATTAAGAAGAGGTTCTGAGATTACAGGGAATACCTCTTTTAAGATCTTAGATGGTACTGTATCTAACATGTTGTGGCTTTTGATTTTTGATTGCAAGAAGTGGACAGTCCAGATGCACAACAACAAGAAGACAAGTACATCCAAGTCTCTACTTTGAGAAACTGACTCCTAAACAGGCACTTTTAATGTCCAGTACATACCAAACACCAGTTTCACCTGCAACAGTGAAGAGAAGACTCTGGGATATTGAAATTTTAGGCAGACTTTCAAAAAAAAAAAAAATAAAAAATAAAAAAGCCACATCTAAAACTGGCAAATAAGCAGAAAAGGGTAGAAGGTGCAAAAGAACTTGAGTTGAGAAACATTGAGTGGCAAATGATTATAAATGTATTATGGATGAATGAATCAAAGCTTGAGGTGCTGAGCTGTTGTTAGAAAAGCTTGGTTGGAAAGGTGCCCTACAAATCATATTACATCTTTGGGAAGTCCTGCAGAAAGCATGGGATGAAACTTTACCTGAGTAAGAATTCATGGTACTGTACATTATATAACATTTATTTTATTAATATACTTTTATGTTTAATGGATAAATGTTTACATACATGTCCATTTTGTGATTGTTTAAGGGTAAAAGTCTCAGTTTCATTTATTCCATATTAGATAAATACTTTTCCACATCAGCCACTAGAGGGCAGCACAGACACAGAGGAAAATGTATCCTAAGATGACTTTTAACAAGGGCTCTTCAAGATCTAATAAATCAAACATTCCCATATCTAGACAATGATATGAACAGTTAGAGAGAGACCTGAAAAGTACTATAAACTGCACATTATGTTTTACATAATGGCCACTTTTAAACTGTGCATCCTTTCATTGTAAATTTGTATTGTTATTGTTATTCTATTTAATTGTTTTCTGTTCTATTTATTCTAAATGCTTTATATGAGCATATTGTACTGTTTTGTGTGTATACCACCTGCACTTTATAAGTGTTGCTACAGTTACAAAGAGATATCCCTGTGGGCATTAATAAAGTATTTTCTTTTCTTCTTATTATGTTCTTATCTTCATGAGATTAGCTCCTGCAGTATCACTATTCACTACCATGCCATTCTTTGTCTTCATAATGCATGGAGCAGTGTAGGTGTTCCAAACCCCAGTCTTTTAACACTTCTCAAGGTTTGGTTGAGCTGAATGAAGGATAATGTTGAATAATCAGTGCTTTGGAAGTTAAAGTGAACTTGAGAAAATGCCATTAATTTGCCCTCACTTCGGATGAGACACATCCATTTCATACAGAACAACATCATAAAGAAGAAATATGCACTGGCACGGAATCACAGATATTATTCTGAATATGCCACACAGAAAACATAAGTCTCATTTGTTGCAAAATCTATTTGGCATCTGTCAACTCAGTAACCTCTGTGTTTCTTTTTGAGCTCATAGGAAATATGATGCCTGTGTGTTATGAAATATTATGTCAGTGTGTGTGTGTGTGTGTGTTCCAATATAATCATGACACAGCTATAAATATGACAGCTCTCTTTTTCCACGGGTTATATCCAGGTTCATAAGAATTTCCTTTTGGTTTTCCATGTGATAGATTATTATTTCTTCAGAATAATGTTATATTATTTACATTTAACCATTACATTATTCAGTCATATACACATATTTTTTATATATGTTTAAATTTGCATTGTCTAATACCACTATTCAAACTGGGGCGACATAAGATCTTTAAATAATAGTTGAATATTTAAAGGTTTAAAGATTCATAGCTCACATACTGTAAAAATACACTTCTGAAAAGGTAATTTTTGTGAACTTTTCATCTATCAAGCCACTTGAAATGTTGATGTAATTGAATGTTTCTGTTAGAAATACAGTTTCTTTGCCTGAACATTTCTGTTTATTTACTGCAATAGGGGTGTTTTTGAATAAATCTGTTACATCAGGGTATGACATGAGCATGCACCCTAAATGTATTCAGATTCATAATGTAATTATGTTATAATGAATATGACTTATATTTAGCTGTTGAATGGTTTATCAAAAATATTTGGATTACGTTTTTAAGTCCTTTTTTATATAAATTTCCACTTTCACTTTCACCCCCTTCTCTCCTAAGAGTTCTTCTTCTTTTGTTTTTGGTGATTTGCATTATTCATTCATATCGCCACCTACTAGGGAGGGAGGAGAATTTATAGTAAAAAAGGACATAAATATTGATCTGTTTCTCACCCACACCTATCACAACGCTTCTGAAGATATGGCTTTAACCACTGGAGTTATATGGATTAATTTTATGCTGCCTTTATGTGCTTTTTGGAGCTTCAAAGTCCTGGTCACCATTCACTTGCATTGTATGGACCTACAGAGCTGAGATATTCTTTGTGTTCAGCAGAAGAAAGAAAGTCATACACATCTAGGATGGCATGAGGGTGAGTAAATGATGAGAGAATTACAATTTTAGGGTGAACTATCACTTTAAGGTTATTGCAAATAAAGCATTGACAAATCTGTATACATGTTCATTTCATAAGGCTGCCTCATTCTCTCTAAAGTGTGGGAACTGTACTGAGAAGTTGCTCAGGGCTGATACTACCAAAATTCTCAGTGAAACTCCCCAACTAATTTGCATTACGGGACAGTTGTGACTCTAAGGTTGTTTCACATTAGTCAGTGTTCTTTCTAGCCCTCCTCTATGCAATCATTCAAGCCATTTGTGCTCTTCAGTGGAAGATTAGGCTTAATTGTATTACAAATAAACATAATTATGTACTATATAATCTTAAGAAAAGTCTTCTTGAGACATCAGTAGCCAATTTTATTTCTGACCTCACTACTTCGAAACTCTGCTTTGAATATTGTATTTTTCCAGAACCAGTTCGGTTGCATATTCGGTTTCTGTCAACCACATTCTGGTCCCAGTTTGAACTGTTTCATGTGTACACTGTAAAGTCTCAGAGTGTGACAGTCAGTGATCAGGAATGTGCAGTGTTCACACTCACTAGAAGTCTTTGCAATTAAAAAAACAAAAATATGTGGCATAAGGGCACTGTCGAAACTCTGCTATTGAAATCACATTGTTGGTACTCTTTATCAGATCTTTATCTGACCTTCTTTGTAATTCTTCAGCCATTAAATACCACTACTACCATACTACTACACCTTTCTGACATGTCGTGTGATCAATTTTGTGTTTGTGTGAGTCTCTACATGTGTATTGGTCATTGCTCCTGGAAGGGTCACTCTTGATGAACTTTAAGACATCATGTGGCCTTTTGTAGTTACTATGGTGTTTAACAGTTCATTTTAAAGTGAAAAGCAGACTTTTATAGTTCCAGAAAGTTAGTATATTAAGTTCATATCATTAAATAATAAGCACAACATAATGTCTACTTAATTGTGCAGAAATTGAGGAGAGAGGACACTGACAGGACTTGTCCAGATAATTATGATCTTCTTAAGAATTGTACATTTGCCCTCAATGAGACTGAATGCCAACTAAACATAAGAAGAGAGACACTTTCATGCTCTCTTTTCCACTATGTCAACTGTAAAGAGGCTAACTGTTTCTGTAAAAAGCATGCACCCCTTTTTTTTAGATTCAGTAGGCTGTTTATTGACTCTTTAGCTTAATTAGCATAACTATTTTAACAGTCAAAAGCCAGTTTCTCTGACCCTTTGGTGCATTTTGTCCGCTCGTGAGCTCTGTAGGGGTACAGGAAGTGTTGTCTAGCAACAGGAGTGTTTAAGAAGCCAGCAAAGATGGAGAAGTACGAGAAGATTAAAGTGGTCGGCAGAGGAGCTTTCGGGTAAATAACACTACGATCGCTTTATTGTTTATTAGTTTGGGGAAAAAATAAAAGGTTTGTTAGATGTGAACCTTTTTGTTTGCAACAAGTCTTTTTTTCTTCTTCTTCTTTTTTTTTTCTGTGCCCAATGAATTTAGCAAAGGTTTCGCAGTTTACTTGTGAGACTGTGGTCAAGAAGTTTAAATCCACAGCGCTCCGCTCAGAATCACAGCGCGAGCTAGCAGAACATGAAGAGCAGCGTTCCGTTTCGCGTTTCCGCATTCCATTCAGTGTTGTTACATTGTAACAGAGCCGTTATCACACTTTTCAACGCTTAACTACTACATTAGAAGTTTGAAAGAGATTTTGACACTTTCCCTTTTTGAGGGAGAAGAATCGCTGAGCAATAGCGGATCCTACTGTATTTAAATTCCCTGGTGAAAAAAATCCTAAAGAAGATTAATGTTTACAGTATTCCTATCGTAGTTTCTATAATAATTTGGAACCATTCCTAAAGGATCCTGATGTCCAATAGCAAGCAGGGGTGTTACAACTGAGCTATTATACTTTTAAGTTAAAGTGTGGGTACTGTGTCAAAGTTTTACTTGATTAAAAGTCAAAATACTTGAGTGAAAGTAAATAATAATAATAATAATAATAATAATAAAAGTTTCCAGATTAATTGTAATTAAGTGTTTCAAAGTAAAAACTAATGTTTAAATTAAAAGCTATATATATATATATATATATATATATATATATATATATATATATATATATATATATATATATATATATATGTATAAAATCATGAGGACTCACAAGATATGAAGACTCCAGTCATATCAGTAACCTTATAAAAGCAATCAAGGGTCCCCTCATGGGGGCTGCCATGTTAGGATCACATGACCAGCCAAATACTATTCGCTTAATCTCAGTAACCGCACTGTTATTGGACACTTTTACTCATTGATTAAATTAATCATGGCTGCATAAAAAATAAATAAAAAATATTGAGTGCACCTTTAAAAACGACTGATGAAATCAAAAGACAGTGGATATTTTATTTAATTTTTTTCTATCCTCTTTTTCTCCCCAATTTGGAATGCCCAATTCCCAATGCGCTCTAAGTCCTTGTGGTGGCGTAGTGACTCGCCTCAATCCGGGTGGTGGAGGACAAATCTCAGTTGCCTCCACATCTGAGACCGTCAATCCGCGCATCTAATCACGTGGCTTGTTGAGCGTGTTACCGCTGAGACATAGCATGTGTGGAGGCTTCACGCTATTTTCTGGGGCATCCATGCACAAATCACCATGCGCCCACTGAGAGCGAACCACATTATAGTGACCATGAGGAGGTTACCCCATGTGACTCTACCCTCCCTAGCATCCGGGCCAATTTGGCTGCTTAGGATCCCTGGCTGGAGTCACTCAGCACGCCCTGAATTCAAACTCGCGACTCCAGGGGTGGTAGTCATCGTCTTTACTCGCTGAGCTACCCAGGCCCCCAGGACAGTAGATATTTAAAGTAACTTTGATGCTCAAACTGTGTAAAGCAATCAGTTTAATCGCAGTTTTCTACATAGGGCTCTATAGGACACATTAGATGTTAAACTTAAACCTAATAAGAGGATAGATTTACTGTATATAAAGATGACCAGTGAAATACTAGAAATGTATAGCAATAAATGTTTATATTAGAGGTGCACTCAGTCATTTTTCCCTCATTAAAAAAGTTTAACTCCTAAAGACATGAATTGTAATTTTGTAATATATGTAGTAAATCATGACCACTCACATTAAAATGATATTAGTAACCTTATAAAAGCTGTTTAGCTGTTTTGGGATTAGTAACGTGTCCCCTCAGACCCCCAATTCTATGCCAGTGCAGTTTTTGTAACATGTACCCTGCATTGCAAATGGGATAATCTGCCTCCGAAGGGCACTTTTTTGTTTTTTGATTGTGGTCTCCATGTTGAAGGGTCGTTCCAAACTGAAGGGCTCATAAATAGCTGTTTCAAAGGGCCCTTAGAAGCGGGCATTTCCGTAGAGTTCAATTGATGGACATTTCGCTGTGTAATTTATTGTGAATTAAACCAGCTGCAACTGCAGTCTGTTTCTATAAACAAAAACATGTGACATCCCTTCATCTCCATAGTCTATAAAAGCTTTTAATTATTATAATAAACTTTTTTAAATGATTTTAAACCCCTGGCTTTTTGTTTGAAACTGGTTAATGCTTGTGTTATTTTAATGTAAATTCGCTGGATCAGTTGTTGTAAAGGAGTTTAAATAAAATAATATACAGAGTGCCATTTTATTTATTTAATAAATGCACTGTACATTTGTTTATTGGTTTATTTTTTATTAAAATAAATAAAACACATTTTTAAACACAAAGCTTACATTTTTCATAAAGTCATAAAGATTTAAATAACTTATTTTCGGTTTCTATTCTGAAAGCAGTTAGTGATGCAAAATCATGTGTAAATATTTCTGATTAGGTGCAGGTGATGTTCATTAGCGTCAGCCTTTTTGTGACGGCAGCGGCTCCTTTGGCTTGGAAAGATGATGCCGAATTGCATTCCAAATTACTGATATTTTTTAGCCCTACATCCTTCAACCCTCCGAAGCTCTCACTCTGCAGGGTTAACCCTCTGAAGGGATTAGGGCATAGGGATCTGCCCTTCAGAATGGAACACACCCGTAATTCACATAAAAGAAAATATCCACACATTGACCTGTATTGACCTCATTTCTTTATCTGTTGCAGGATAGTGCATCTTTGTCGGAGACGCACTGATGGTGCGCTGGTGATCTTGAAGGAAATCCCAGTAGAGCAGATGACGCGTGATGAACGTCTTGCAGCTCAGAATGAATGCCAAGTCCTCAAGTTACTGAACCACCCTAACATAATTGAGTATTATGAAAACTTCCTTGAGGACAAGGCACTCATGATTGCAATGGAATATGCACCAGGCACGCATTTTCTCACTTGTTGACTATCACTAGCGGCAAAATAACTTTGGGTGAATCTTACGAAGAACTGTGGGTCATAGTCCAAAATTAAAACGAAATTTCATTATAGTAATTCTCATTACTGTAATTATATATTGTTACACTGTATATTATATATAAAATATTTTTTAAATTGTAAAGTATTTATACATCATTGGTAGCTTTTTTTGGTGCCACCTTTAATTAATGCTGTCCATCCAGGCTTATTTTCATTATTGCATTACAGTAATGAATATCTAATGACAATCCACTCACTGAAAATAATGAGAATAACAAACTCAAAGGTAAAACATCTGAAATGTGCTTAATGTTCATGAAAATAATTTCACAATGCAAAAAATCCTAATGATCCCAAAATAGGCTTCATTTTTATAGGGTTTTGCATCACATTGGACTAGTGATCACTCTTTCGAGGTTTATTTTGCAATGAACTGTACATTATCTTTTACCTATTTTCTTGATAGGATTCGTGAGATGTACCCCTTTACTTTTGTGGCTAGAACTCAGCATTTTGACATGTTTTAAAACAACATTGTGTAGATCAAAGCAAAAGGATTAACTGATCTGTGATCTGTTGTTTCTTTGTGATTATTGTAGGTGGAACCCTGGCAGATTACATACAGAAACGCTGCAACTCTCTATTAGATGAGGATACCATATTACACTTCTTCGTACAGATCTTACTGGCCCTTTATCACGTTCACAATAAACTCATCTTACATCGGGACCTCAAAACCCAGAACATTCTCCTTGACAAGCACCAGATGATAGTAAAAATAGGTGACTTTGGAATCTCAAAAATTCTTGTCAGCAAGAGCAAAGCTTACACCGTAAGTGCCATGTAATATTGTTCAAGAATTTGAATTTCACAGCACATGATTTAGGTACAATTCAAAATCTCCTTTTCATGACAGGTTGTGGGGACACCATGTTATATCTCCCCAGAACTGTGTGAAGGAAAGCCATACAACCAGAAGAGCGATATTTGGGCCCTAGGCTGTGTACTTTACGAGCTTGCTAGTCTCAAGAGAGCTTTTGAGGCTGCAGTAAGATATATTTTTTTAGATATTTGACCTTGTGTATTGATTTAAAATAAAAAAAAAAAGACTAATATTATCTGTGAAATGTTTGGAATAGCATACTATTATACTACTCCTATTTCTGCAGCATGCTGTTTGTTTATTGTATGTATCATGCAGATCTTCTGTATGCATGGAATGCTAAGATGACGTACTACATTTGCTAAAATATGCAGTATACAACAAATCACACTGTATGCATAGCAGGGTGAAATTCTCTTTTGCGCAATGCTAAATTTTTCTTCTTATCTCAGAACCTGCCAGCCTTGGTGCTGAAGATCATGAGTGGCACCTTTGCCCCCATCTCAGATCGTTACAGCCCAGAGTTGAGGCAGCTAATCCTTAACATGCTGAATCTGGATCCATCCAAACGACCCCAACTCAATGAGATAATGGCCCATCCCATCTGCATCAGACCACTGCTCAATCTCTACACTGACATAGGCAACGTCAAAATGCGCAGGTAGTATTTATACTTAAAGGTGCGGTGTGCATTTGTTTTCGATGTTAAAACACTTTCTCTTTCCCCAGTTAAATTGGAATGGACAACTACCTTGTATAAGTGAACATATAAGTAATATGACTTTCCTGAAAACAGTAAAAAGAGTGGCTCAGTGGCACTTTCAAAACATTGGTCTTTTTGTTTGAGCATCTTAACTAACCTAACAGAGCAACACCTATCTATCTATCTATCTATCTATCTATCTATCTATCTATCTGTCCATCCGTCCATATCTGTCTGTCCGTCTGTCCGTCCGTCCGTCCGTATCTCTGTCTGTCTGTCTTTCTGTCTATCTATCTATCTGTCTGTCTGTCTGTCTGTCTGTCCATCCGTATCTCTATCTATCTGTCTATCTATCTATCTATCTATCTATCTATCTGTCTGTCTGTCTGTCTGTCTGTCTGTTTGTCCGTCCATCCGTCCATATCTCTATCTATCTATCTATCTATCTATCTATCTATCTATCTGTCTGTTTATCTGTCTGTCTGTCTGTCTGTCTGTCTATCTTTCCGTCCATCCGTCCGTATCTCTATCTATCTATCTATCTATCTATCTATCTATCTATCTATCTGTCTGTCCGTCTGTCCATCCGTATCTCTATCTATCTATCTATCTATCTATCTATCTATCTATCTATCTATCTATCTATCTGTTTATCTGTCTGTCTGTCTGTCTGTCTGTCTTTCCGTCCATCCGTCCATATCTCTATCTATCTATCTATCTATCTATCTATCTATCTATCTATCTATCTATCTATCTATCTATCTATCTGTCTGTCTGTCTGTTTGTCTGTCCGTCCATCCCTATCTCTATCTATCTATCTATCTATCTATCTATCTATCTATCTATCTATCTATCTGTCTGTTTATCTGTCTGTCTGTCTGTCTGTCTGTCTGTCTATCTTTCTGTCCATCCGTCCGTATCTCTATCTATCTATCTATCTATCTATCTATCTATCTATCTATCTATCTGTCTGTCCGTCTGTCCATCCGTATCTCTATCTATCTATCTATCTATCTATCTATCTATCTATCTATCTATCTATCTGTTTATCTGTCTGTCTGTCTGTCTGTCTTTCCGTCCATCCGTCCATATCTCTATCTATCTATCTATCTATCTATCTATCTATCTATCTATCTATCTATCTATCTATCTATCTGTCTGTCTGTCTGTCTGTCTGTCTGTCTGTCTGTCTGTTTGTCTGTCCGTCCATCCCTATCTCTATCTATCTATCTATCTATCTATCTATCTATCTATCTATCTATCTATCTGTCTGTTTATCTGTCTGTCTGTCTGTCTGTCTGTCTGTCTGTCTGTCTGTCTGTCTGCCTGCCTGCCTGTTTACAATTTGCTCTTTTATTCTCTTTGCAGAATTGAAAAGCCACTATCTACTGTACAGGCAGGCCCTCATGGGAGACCTGGTGGATGGGTAACCAGTACCAGAAGCAGGGGTGGGATGTTATTCTTTTTATGATCTCTTATTATTATGTTGTAATTGCATTTTTGTTTTTACTATAGATGTGATTATAGTTTTTAATATTATGTTTTTATTCAGAGATAAAGGTAAACCATTGTCTAGGCTTTTCTGTTTCCATTTGCAGTTTTTTCTCATTCCTTTCACTTCACTAGGTGGGCTGTCCAGTCTAACTTCAACAAAGATGATGCACCCATTGCCTTTATCTTCTGTTTACACCTGGGGCAGTGGCATTTCCACTCCTCTGCGTCTACCCATGTTAAACACAGCGGTTATCCAGGTGTCCTTGGGCCGCACCCAGAGGATGGGTGTCACCAAATCTGGGAGGCTCATAACTTGGGAGGTGTGTTGATGTTTTCCCATCATCTGAATTCAGTAGGAATCATATTCAGTGCAGCCAACTGCATTCTCTCAAAAGGCACCTGTGTGGTTCCTTTTATTGACTCAATATGATGTTTTGCATATGAGAACCAATAATAGAACAAAACATGTTTTGCTATACAAAGCAGGGTCACAGAGTTTGTACTTGTACGTGGTAGTACTGATATATGGTTTGATTCTATGACAGGCCCCTTCGGTTGGATCTGGTGAGCCCACGTTGCCTGGTTCTGTTGAGCAGATGCAGCCCCAGTTCATCTCACGCTTCCTTGAGGGACAGTCTGGTGTCACGATAAAATCTGTCTCATGTGGTGACCTCTTTACCACCTGCTTGACAGGTTAATGGTCTTTTGAGTTCCAGAATTTTCTATACAGGGCACAGCATATATAGCTCAATTTCAAGTTAAATCTGAAATGTAAACAATAACATTACTATTAGAAATGTAAAAAAAAATAAAAACAAATAGTGAAATTTCAATGTCATTTTTTGCAGCAGCATATCACCCTGCAGCTCTTGTTCTATCACTGCGGTATCATCGATTTCAGGTTTACACACCTATAGAGAGCACATGAAAACAAAATGAACTTAAGGGTGCTTTCACACTAGCACTTTTGGTGCGCACCCGGGGTCGAATGACGTCAAAGTTCGGTTAGTTTGGATAATGTGAACACTGATTTCCAAACTCGAGTGTGCGCCCGCGAACCGCACCCAGGCCCGCTTGAAAAGGTGGTCTGGGGTACGGTTCATTTGAACTCTAGTACGGTTCACTGCTGATATGAACACAATCTTACCAAATCACGGAAGTGAACCACTTGTGATGATGTATAATTTGCGTCTTTGCAGGCAATTATTATGTTATAATGCATTTATTATGGTATAATGCATTTTTCATACCTGCTTGTGTCCAGATACACCGTCTTCAGAGAGCAGCTCACATTCTTCACACCTCTTCCAATGCATCTGCGGGCTCGCGGCAGACAAACGCTAATATTCATCACATCATTGCACATTCAATGCATCCGCGGGAGACAAACTGTGCATGGCAAGTTTTCGTGGTAAATCCAATGAGACAAACTTTAATACTTCACTTAACACAGTGACGTCTTCTCGAGTTGTTACCTAGATACAGTGGTAAACAGCTGCCACTTGTACTCAGACCGCGGTTCAGACCCAAAAAATATGATGTGAACAGAGACCAGCGGGGGCAGGGGGAGGAGGGAGGAAACGAACTCAGGGTTCAGTCCAAGCAATCGAACCAAGTGTGAAAGTCTGGCTACACAAAACTAAGCATAGAGTGATTTAAATGTTGTTGTTGTAGTTGTAGTTTAGGAGGGATGTAAGAAGTATGTAATCACCCTTTTTACCCTCCTTCTTACAGACCTCTTTAAGACCCATTTGTTCACATTTCAACAGCTAATCTCTTGTCCCCAGGCATTGTAGCACAGCAGTATGCATTTGTTTGCTCTAAAGAAAAGGATATGCTGTTACTTTGTGTCTCTGCAGGAGAATCATTCATCCTGTGTCACTAGCAGATACAAAGGATTTAGGGGACTCACTTCCAGCTCAATTGCTTTTTTGTACAACACTTGATGGTGAAACGATTGTTGTTTAATCCTTAGTTTTGGATTAAAACTGTTCTATTTCAGTTTGTATGACCTTTGCCTATATTCATCAACAGCTGCATCTATAATTCACTCGATTTGCTTTCCTTTTTCAGACAGGGGTATAATCATGACGTTTGGAAGCGGAAGCAATGGTTGCCTTGGACATGGCAATTTCAATGATGTGACACAGGTAAATTGTCCAATATAGAGTGATCTATAGTTTTTCAAAGCGGTTTAGTGATGCTTGTGAAGGCATTGTTACAATTGCTCATACTCAGGGTTAGCCATTTGAACAAATCCATAACACGAAGCCAGAAACATACTTTACGCAAGTACACGTATGCAGACGCAAGCGCTTGGCCAACGTGCGACCCTGTTGAACATGCTAATGTGCGTTCTTGCATTACTGTGGCTGTAACAAACCTCAGTACTCAAGGGGACCATAGAGTTATCTTCAAAACTGTGTTGTTAAACTGGTTATCATTAAGGGGATAATTCACCCAAAAATGAAAATTCTCTCACCATTTACTCACTTTCATTCCATCCCAGATTTATTTGGCTTTCTTTCTTCTGCAGAACACAAATTAAGATTTTTAGAAGAATATCTCAGCTCTGTAGGTCCATACAAAGTGAATGGTGGCCAGACCTTTCAAGCTCCAAAAATCAAATAAAGGCAGCACTCCAGTGGTTTAATATACAGTATGTCTTCTGAAGTGATGCAGTCACTTTGAGTGAGAAACAGATCAAAATTTCAATCCATTTTTACTATAAATCTCCACTTTCACTTTCAGAATGTGAAAGTAAAAGTGATAGTAGATATTTATAGAAAAAAAGGACTTAAATGTTGATCTGTTTCTCACCCACGCCTATAATATCACTTCTGAAGACATAGATTTAACCACTGGAGTTATATGGATTACTTTTATGCTGCCTTCATATGATTTTTGGAGCTTGAAAGGCCTGGTCATAATTCACTTGCATTGTATGGACCTACAGAGCTGAAATATTATTCTAAAAATCTTTGTTTGTGTTCTGCAGAAGACAGATAGTCATACACATCTGGGATGGAATGGGGGTGAGGAAATGATGAAAGAATTGTCATTTTTGGGTGAACTATCCCTTTAAGGTAAGTTGCTATAAATACTATTACTATAGTATATTACCTTTAATATACTTGCTCAGCAAAACTCTCTTCAAACTGTTTCTCCACCATTACTGTAGGTCACAATAATGCCCGCAATAGTGCTCCTTCCAGAAACGTTGAGAATGTAACTCTTGCACACAAAATCAACTGTTTGTGGGTGTTTCTTCAATTTCGGACACTTTCATGACACTGGGGTTGATTATTATTTAAACCAATGAATTTCAGCTTTTTTCTATCTGTTATATGAAAGTCTCATTAAAGCTGATTTGGAAACGTTTTACCAGACCTTGATAATTTGTTTATTGTGCTTTTCAAATATATTTTATGCATAGATTTGACTGTTTTAGCCTTGTCCCAGACCCATTTTTAAACTATATAAATCCAGAATAAAAGTAAAACATTAATACATGTTTAAAATTATAAACTATGATAAATCAAGAGTGAAATAAACAAACTATTTCAGTATATTTTGTAAAAAATAAATAAATAATAATAATAATAATAATAATAATAATAAAGGGATATCTATACATTTTGGCATAATTTCCACCACTACAATTTTGCCCCTAATTCTTTTTTTCTTTTCTCTCAAAAGTTAATGTTATTTTTAACCAAGTCAACAAAACAAGAAACAAATAAAATTCAAGGTAAACATCACTTTAGCAGAGTATTTTTATGGGTCATTTCCAATCAAGCTGCAATTTTGCCAAATTATGCAAAAAGTATGAAAATCATATTTAATTAATTTTATTTATTTATGATACATGAAATGTTAACTATGAAATTAGCCTTAGCAAGACAAAGAGTTGGCCATTTTTATTTAAAAAACATAAAAAAAAAATAATTTCCACCACAGAATTTAATTACATGCAACACAGAATTTGAGATGTACTGGGAATGTGGTGGGAATTTACATGACTTTCAGAAAAAAATGACATAAATCTCCATGTGACGCATGTACATACACTGTTGGACATTGTTAGCAGATACATTTTCAAAATGAGTGAGAATGTGACATTTTTTAAACACAACTTTACTTTCTAAAAAAAAAACAAAACACTGTGTTAAAAGTGTCTGAAGCTGAAAAAACACCCATGTCCTCAATTATGCAAATTTCGTACGTCACATTGTGCGGCTTGTTGAGGAAAGGCTAGTGCTTTTCTTAGCAGTAAGACTTATTATTTTCACCAACATTGCGCACACTAAAACAGGTGAAATAATACCATGAATTTGACACTGAAAGAAGAACCCAAGCCTAATCTAATGATCAAAATATCATAGAGACTTGAGGGTGGGCTCTTTTGACTTGGGCCACCGAGCAACACCATAACAACCATCTCAAACACCCTTGCAACCACTTATCAGCACGATAAAACCACACAGAACACCTTAGCAACCTCATAGCATTGCATGGTGAGGATTTCTGCACAAACACCACTAAAATTTTCTTTCAAAAGCATAAACATCTGGTAATATTTGTATGATTTCTCATGTCCCTGTCTATGTATTCAGCCCAAGATAGTGGAGGCTCTCCTGGGTTACGAGTTAGTTCAAGTGTCTTGTGGAGCATCTCATGTACTGGCAGTCACCAATGAGCGAGAGGTCTTCTCCTGGGGGAGAGGAGACAGTGGTAAATGAGCACCATCACTTGTCTCTTGAATGCTGTGTTTCTTTGGTTTACTTTGTTCTCTTGTACACAGCAGTGCCTCCAGGCAGACCTGGCATTTGGTGCGCCACCATTCTCCTCTCTCTCTCTCTTTGTCTGACAGGTCGGCTAGGTTTAAGCACTCAAGACAGCCATAACTCCCCACAGCAGGTGAGTTTGCCGGCTGATTTTGAAGCCCAGCGTGTGCTGTGTGGGGTGGACTGTTCCATGATTACAAGCATACAGCACCAGATTCTGGCCTGTGGGAACAACAGGTACTCGAAATAGCATTCTTTAATGTCTTCTCATAGTTCATTATGAAGCAAAACGTTGGAAAAATGGACCATCAAGAAAGCATTTCACATTTTTGCACTGGGGTCTAATGTTGCCTTCCCAGCAAATGGGGGTTCGTCAGCAGCCACTTAGATCTGCATTTGGTTAATTTTGTAACGTTTGACATTCCCAGACCATTTTGGTTACCTGAGTTACCATAGCCTTTCTGTTAGCTCAAACCAATCTGGCCATTCTCCGTTGACCGCTCTCCTCAACAAGGCATTTCTGTCCATAGAACTGCCGCTCACTGGATGTTTTGTGTTTCTGGCACCATTCTGAGTAAACTCTAGAGACTGTTGTGTGAAAATATCAGGAGATCAGCAGTTACAGAAATACTCAAACCAGCCCATCTGGCACCAACAATCTGATAGTTGATGTGAACATTAACTGAAGCTCCTGACCTTTATCTGCATGATTTTATGCATTGCACTGCTGCCACACAATTTGCTTATTAGATAATCGCACAAATAAGTAGGTGTACAGGTGTTCCTAATAAAGTGCTCAGTGAGTGTAATTTCATTTGTATTCCATAAACTATTCCTTAAATTCCCAAAATGAGTGCAAGCTAAATTGTACAGTCAACATTCAACATTAAAGCCTAATTGTGAACCATACAAATGATTTCCTTCCACAATTCGAAAATTGACTTTCAAAAATCGAAACGTTGAGGCTCAAAGAAAATCCTGAATTTCCTTGTAATTATGACACTGTGGTGCCGTTTATGTGCACTTATCTCATAAATACAATCATTACAATATGACTTGCAGGCAGTGTAATTTACTGAAGTTTCAGCACATGTAAAGCCCGCTTCATACATCATGTGGTTAGTTGAGGTGTTGACACTGCCGGTCACAGATCTCATCCCCAAATGTGCCTTGTTTAACAAGCCTCAAAGTGTATTTTTAAAAACCTGGTATGAATCCAAATTAGCATCGCAAAATGTAATTATTTCCATTTATGTCTTGCTCAGCTGTCTTGCTTATGATAGGCTTTTTTTTTTTTTTTCATAGATCGCCAGACTCGTTTAGGGAGTAATACTCCCCATTCTTTCTTTAGCATTTAAAAAGACTTTGAAAAATAAGAGCTTTCATCACAGGAAATGGTCTAACACTGTGCTATCCATATTTTACATAACTGAGTCACACCCTGTTAGCCACACCATTGTACTCTCTGAATGCTACATATTCTATTGCATGCCTTTTTCTTTCACTCTGATGTAACACTACAACTAAAAGTTTCAATCTGATTTTTTCACTCTCTTTTTTATTTTTTAATAACCCAAACAAACACTTCTGCTGGTTTGCTATAAATGAAGTCATATGATTCTCATGTAAGTAAATAAATGAACTACTTTATATGCAGATTTAATAAACTGGGCTTGGACAAGGTCTCTTTCACAGAGGAGCCCCCGTCCCACTGTCAGGTGGAGGAGACCCACACGTTCCAGCCCGTCCAGTCAGCTCCTCTAAATGTTGAGAAGATTGTTTATATAGACATCGGAACAGCACACTCTGTCGCAGTCACAGGTTAGAATGTTGATTCTGGTTGTCTTATAACACTATTCACGAAATATGTCAAGAACACGGCCAGGTCATATATCACCCCAAAATAAAAAGAAAGAAATAAGAAATCAGATTTTACTCGAAAATGTTGCGTATTTTAAAAGACCATTAAGCTTTTTTGCAGATAAAGATAGAAAGCATCCTGTGCACCACTTTCTTATTACCATAATGAAAACAAAATCTGATTATCATTACTGTAACACAGGAAAATGAAGGCCACATTAAGGGCATTTTCACACCTAGTCCAAATGGTCTCAGAGCGATAGAACAACCCAAATGACCACCCCAAATGGTTCCAAAAACCTTTTGTGGGTTTGTACATCCTTTTGTGGTTCGATTGATTTGTGTAATGTGAAGGCAAAGAGGTACCAAGTCTGCATTGCATTTCGTTATGACTTAAGGACCTTGGGGCTTGCCATACATATCTGTATTACATAATCGCCTGCTCGAGATTTCTTAATCTAATGATTTGATTGCGATTATTGTGAACTTTAAATTCCAATCACATTTTACTGTTCAAATAAAGGAATTTTAAGTGAATATAGAAATACCATGACCACGACCGCATTGTCTTGTATTATCTGAGCACTCCAAATGGACTCAAGCAGCATCCAAAGGGCACGTGAAGAGCTGTGATGCAACGGTATAAATAAAAAGTTGATCAAAAAGGAAAGACATGTTTTAAGTATTTTGAAATATTTTAACATTTAAAATATTATTTTCTATCACATTACATTCTATCCCTGTGCAATATTTTAATTTATTTTAAAGCCTTAAAGGATATCATATTGCCCTATTTTATTATAATTCCAAGTTAAAAATGAATAAATTACTACTTAAAGTGTATGTGAATTAAGCACACACATACACATCCAGAAGTATGACAATTTATCATCATGATCACAATATGTATGACAATTTATTGTTAGCCAAATTACATAATCATGACTGCCATGGGGTCTGAGTTCTTAAGGAGTTGTGGTGTGAACAACGAAGGGTCTGAGGTTACATCAACGCAAAGAGGACCAAAAAAGAAACTGGGTCCTCTTCTAAGTCCACTTTCATTGTGAACACAAAAAGCACTGAGGTTATTTGCAATTGGTTCCCTTTTTGGTCCACTTTAACCGAACTGAGTTTGGTTTAGACTACTGTATATGTGAAACCACCATAAAACACATTTGGAAACATTACCATGTTTGTTTAGCCTTTTCCCAGACTTTTAATATTAAACTATGAATATCCATGATAGAAATACAAATAATTACATGTTTAAAACTGTGATAATCTAAAGAAAGAGTAAAACAAAAATAAACCATTTTAATATTTAGGCCCAGATATATGGCATACAAAACCAAAGAACGAACATGTATGACATAATTTAGAAGAAAATCTGGCCCAAAAGAAGGTGTTTTTGCATTCGTAACAGCTCGCCTGGGTGAACTTTTAGGAAAACTTCTAACCGGCTGCTAAACAACTTCATCCTCATATTTAAATGCTCCTCTAAATGCCTTCCCCAGCAGTGTGGTGGGTGTCTGAATGTTCGGGAACAGTATACCATTGCTTGGCTGTTTAGAACCTCCTTTTACCCCTGAACGAAGAACGAAGAAGAACTTCTCCAGATGTATATCGTGTGAAAATTATTTCTATCGATTTGTCAAAAATTGCATCTGGTTCAGAGTTGTGGCATCACTTTCATCACACCAAACACTTTTTTTTTTTTTTTAAAGCATCTCTGTGATTTTTATTGGCCGTAATTTGCAATCAAGCAAAAATTTTGCCAAATGATACACAAATTTTGAAAATATGATTTACTTGGAAAGACAAAAAAGTCAGCCGTTTTATTTCAAAAATGTCATTTCCACCACAGAATTCTATTAAACACTGTACAGAATTCAAGGTGTGCTGGAAATTACACTGTGGCACATGACATTCTTAAAAGGAAAAAAAAAAAAAAAAAGACAGAAATATCCTGTGATGTATGTACATATAAAAAAAAATAAAATAAAAAATAAAAATAAAAAGAAGAAATGGTGAGAATGTGAAAAATGTTTTAAGAAGACTACTCCCTAGAAATCCTCAGTGCTAAAAATACCTGAAGTTGAAGAAACACCCATATACATAATGGTAATATTTGTTGTACTGCCTTGTATTACAGGAATTTTGTCTGTAATACAATAGAGATTTTTTTTAATGAGAATCACCATTGAGAATAATAGGAATTACAAAACAACACAAACACACCATCCAGATACATTACAGTAATTAGAATTTGTCATGAAAAACATGTCACAATGCAAAATAAAATAAAATAAAAGGTCTTACTTTTAAATGGTCGTAATGGTCTTAAAATCAGCTTAATTTTCTTTATGTAAAATATATTTAGATTTTGGGTTGAAATGTTTTTCTGAGATTAACCCCAGTATGCTTCAGTTTTGATTTAGTCTCATTGGTTTGAAACATACCGACTAACAGACCATAAATATGTACCATATATGCAGAGAAAGGTCAGTGTTTCACCTTCGGCAGTAACCAGCATGGGCAGCTGGGATGCAGTTCCCGCAGAACCAGTCGAGTGCCCTATCAAGTCCCAGGACTGCAGGGGATCACCATGGCTGCATGTGGGGATGCGTTCACGCTGGCTATTGGAGCAGGTAACTAAGATGTATACACACCGAAGCTGTAGACCTATTCCTGATGCAATACAGTGCATACATTTTTAATTCTTATATACTTTATTTATGACGTTAAAAGCTGTGGGTCCAATCAATCTCTTCTGTATTTTTTGTAAATTCATCAGTCATTTGGCAATGCTTGTTTTAATACCAATACAATATTTAGCCCAGTGTATGTTCAGTGTGTTTACCTGGTAAATCTCACTTTTACTGTTCTTCTTCTGTTCATGCATTTAAAAATTGTCAAGTTAATTTTTCAGCCTATGTCATGTTAAAACTTTTGCAAATTGTTGGGCCAAGGCAGTTGTCACATGTTTTTCATGTCTTTTATTTTGAAAGTTATTTCCTGTTTCATGTCATGTGATTTCATGTTTTTCCTCCATGTTCATGTGTCTTGTTTTCATTGGTTTATTGTCTCGTTATCTTGTTTAGAGTTCTCAGTGTTTATTGGTTATCTTTGTCATGTGTTCTCCCATGTTCATGTATTTAAGCCTCATGTTTTCCTTTATCCATTGTCAGGTATTGTTGAGTGTAACTTTGGTTGTGTTTGGTCACGTAGTCATTGTTTATAGTCAAGTCAAGTTTATTTTCATGTTTATAGTTAGGGTTTATTGGTTCTCACTTTATGTACCTTCTATTCATCGTCATCGTCTTCATCATTGTCTTTGCCAGCATCGTTACAGAAATACCTGACAGAACTATGAAACCAGCAATCCAGCTCCTCCGCCAACGTCAGGGGAATCGTCCCCTGGAGGATTACGTGGAGGACTTTTGCGCTCTGGCCTGCCAGGTGGACTTTAATGAGGTTGCCCTCAAAGACTGTTTTCAATTTGGACTGAATGAGCCCATCTCTTTTCTTATGCCATGCGGTCAGAGCACCCACAGCCTGGCTCAATATATCGACTTCGCCCTGCAGATTATTGGTTCCAAGTTCACTGTGGGGGAGGCGGATGCCGAGCCAGGGTTCCACGACATGGCCGCCGAGCCAGGGTTCCACGACATGGCCGCCGAGCCAGGGTTCCACGACATGGCCGCCGAGCCAGGGTTCCACGACATGGCCGCCGAGCCAGGGTTCCACGACATGGCCGCCGAGCCTGCTCCATGCCACGTCACAGCCACGCCTGAGCCTGCTCCATGCCACGTCACAGCCACGCCTCAGCTGCTCCATGCCACGTCACAGCCTGCTCCATGCCACGTCACAGCCACGCCTGAGCCTGCTCCATGCCATGTCACAGCCACGCCTGAGTCTGTTCCATGCCAAGTCATGGCCAAATCTGAGCAGTTGGACCTGGAGATGGTTCCCGCCCTTGTACCCACCCTTAGTTCTCCTGAGCAGGCAAGGGGAACTTTCAACCCTCCGACCCCACCTGGATCTCCGAGTCCTGGACATCATCGTCTTCATCATTGTCTTTGCCAGCATTGTTACAGAAATACCTGACCGAACTATGAAACCAGCAATCCAGGTCCCCCGCCAATGTCAGGGGAATTGTCCCCCGGAGGATTACGTGGAGGACTTTTGCGCTCTTTTCTGCCAGATGGACTTTAATGAGGTTGCCCTCAAAGGTTGTTTTTGATTTGGACTGAATGAGCCCATCTCTTTTCTGATGCCAGGCGGTCAGAGCACCCACAGCCTGGCTCAACATATCGACCTCGCCCTGCAGATTATTGGTTCCAAGTTCACTGTGGGGGAGGCGGATGCCAAGCCAGGGTTCCACGACATGGCCGCCGAGCCAGTGTTCCACGACATGTCACAGCAATGCCTCAGCCTGCTCCATGCCATGTCACAGCAACGCCTCGGCAGTTTATGTTCATGTTTATAGTTAGGGTTTATTGGTTCTCACTTTATGTAAATTAAATTTCACTTGGGTTCTTCTATTCATCGTCATCATCTTCATCATTGTCTTTGCCAGCATCGTTACAGCAGTTCATTGTATTTCATGTTTGATTTAAAGGACATTTTTGTTCCTTTTTGTATGATATAATTTTTGGTACTGCGTTGGGTCACTAAAATCTTTGTTGTGAAGCAAAACTGAACTAAAACAGTTCAAAATAATGGTAATCCAAACCGGATTCATTTTTATACATATATATACAGTGTATATATGTTTTTTTTTTTTAAATCAGTAGAATTAGGGCATGCAATACTTTCTTTCGACATTATATCATAGACAAGGCTGCTGTCACGGCAGTAATATCATCAGTCACAGAATGTTTTATGGGGGCAGGTAGGTTAATTAATGTGACATGTGGGTAAAGGTCAGCGTGTAACCCCGACTGTGTCCTACAGGCTTAGAGGACTCTGAAGACCTTTATTGTTTCATGTTGTCTTTGTTCATTCATGATTCTCACAGGATCTGACATGCAGAGAAACAGAAAGACAAAGATGTCATTCAGTCTTGTTCAATGTATACGGTGCTCAGACTTGTAAGTAAATTGTCTGTTCCCTCATTTTGTAGAGGGGGAGGTGTACACCTGGGGTAAAGGGGCACGTGGTCGACTTGGAAGGAAAGAAGAGGACTCTGGGATACCAAAAGCAGTGCAACTCGACGAGAGCCACCCGTTCACTGTCACATCAGTGGCCTGTTGCCATGGAAACACACTGTTGGCTGTGAAACGTAATGTGTAGCTTTAACTACTTTTACAAATATCAACAGATCTTTATTGTAGACATTTTTAGTAGTTAATTTAAATCTAAATTGTCCATTTGTTGATTCTCATTTTTTTGTCATTGTTCTCTTTTTAGCATTTAGAGGGATAGCTCACCAGTCATTCTTTACCCACTCACATGTTCCAAACCAGAATTACTTACTTTTGTCAAACACATAAAGAGATGTTTGGCAGAATGTTAGAGACTGACAGCCTCAGTCACCTTTCCCTTTCATTGTATGGGGAAAAAAGTTGTGTAAACATTTTTCCAAATTGGGGCTGCCTATCTTTGATGTGTTTGTATTTTTGTCACACTTTGCTTAGATTCCTCAGCAGAGGATTGGTTGAGCGCAGACTAGTTTTATAGTAGGTGTATTCTGTTGTATGAAATCACACATGAGGCAAAAGTCATTAGGCTTAAAAGAAAATTTGTGGTTACCACAAATGAATTTCGGCTTGTCCCTCATTTTCTTTTTTTACAAAAAAAGCAAAGATCTGAGTTACAGTGGGGCATTTACAATGGAAGTGAATTGGTAAATATTAAAATACTCACTATTTCAAAAGTATAGCCAAAAGACGTAAACAATATGCGTGTTAACATGATTTTAGTGTGAAAAAGTTGCTTACTAACCTTTTCTGTGTAAAGTTTTAGCCAATTTTACAACTTCGTTGCCATGATGGCGTAACTTAGTAAACACTAAAACCCCTAAAATGACTAAAAATGATGATTTAAACAACTTTACAGCTCAAATAATATGTGAGTTTTAACAGAAGATTAAATGCTTTTATAAAATAATAAGATTCACATTTCTGCATTTAAACCCTCCAAAAATCAGCCCCATTCACTTCCATTGTGAGTGCCTCACTGCAACCTCGATTTCTTTTTTTTTTTTTTTTTTTTTTTAATCCCCTTTTTCTCCCCAATTTGGAATGCCCAATTGCCACTACTTAGTAGGACCTCATGGTGGCGTGGTTATTCACCTCAAAATGGGTGGCGGAGGACAAGTCTCAGTTGCCTTCTGAGACAGTCAATCCACGCATCTTATCACGTGGCTCGATGCGCATGACACAGCGGAGACTCACAGCATGTGGAGGCTAATACTACTCTCTGCGATCCTCGCACAACTTGCCACACACCCCATTGAGAGCGAGAACCACTAATCATGACCACGAGGAGGTTACCCCATGTGACTCTACCCTCCCTAGCAACCGGGCCAATTTGGTTGCTTAGGAGACCTGGTCGGAGACACTCAGCACACCCTGGATTCAAACTCACGATTCCAGTGGTGCTAGTCAGCGTCAATACTTGCTGAGCTACCCAGGCCCCCCGATTGTTGCTTTTGTTTTAAAGAAAAGGATGGACGAGTCAATATTATTTTTATGATAATAAACATTACAGTATGTCACAAATTCTGTCAATTGAGCTTAACTTGTATTGAACCCGGAATATTCCTTTAAGTAGATTGCCTGGACTGCACAATAGCAATCTAAGATTCTAATGGATCATTTCTCTCCTTTTCTCAGCATTTTTTGATGAGCCTCTTCCAAAGTGATATCGCTGCCTCTGCCCAAGTTACTCAACAAACTCAAGAGAAGAAGCATCAAGTGTGAATGTATCCTGATGTGGGCTATTTGAGAATTTGCAAATGTTTGTATATGAATGTGATCAGAGCTGCATTCTTTGATTTCTAAAGCAATTTTTGGCTCTACCAAATGTACATAAATTCAAGTGAGCAATACCTTTCAGAGTGTGCTCTTTTTTTACTCTTTTGTATAAAGACAACTATAGACTAAGTTTAGCTGAAAAATAAGATCATTTTTATAGCATTGTAAACGAAATAGGAGTATTTCAGTGTTTTCACGAAGTAAAACTGGGGGGTTTTCATTAGATTACATCGCTTCTCTGGACATGCACACAAATGCACAATCACATAAATATTATAACAGCTTTTTGTGCATTTATGTGGACAAAAATATATATATATTTTTTTTGTAAAATACTTGAATACTGGAACATTAAAGATATCTCTTAAACAATATAAAACATAGTATTATTATCATCATTATCCAGAATAATGTTATTAAACTTGAAATAAATGATATAAAAGTCGTGTTTGAATCTCAGATGAATGCTGTCGACATGCATGATTCACACAAAGCTCTTGGGTCCATCATGCTATGATGTAATTCATGGGCAATACTGCTGCTATACGTGATGATGTCATTGTATAGTGACTTTGCTTTTTCGTGCACACCATATTTAAAGACGGCGAAAGCTTCTTATGCTTTATAAAAACGAACTATTAAATTACAGTAATTAGGCTAAATTGTTTTGGTTGTTTTCTTTGACGTAACGTCTGCGCCTGTGTTGCTCGCCGATAGAGGGAGTCATTTCCCTAACAAACAACTTTTCCTAACCTGTCGTTTCCAATAATCCATTTAACGTCTTTGTATGCACGCTTTTATCACGGAACTCGAGATTTGTTTTACTTCTTTTAACAGCACCAACTGTAATTTTTAACGGGAATGAAAATGAGTTTGTAAGGCATAGACTTACAGTCTCTTAAATGGCATGCACTGTAAACAGCTGTAGAAAGGTGCAATATCGCATAAAATTTTCACAATTAGTGTTTTCATGAGTTTTTTTTTTTTTTTTTTTTATCTGCTGATTTTTTTGGAAATACCTTGCCGTCAACTGTACGATCAACACAATTTTAAACAACTGTACATCCCGTCAAAAATAATAAATAATATTAATAAATAATACATATAACGCTAATCTGAATAATGTCCATAGTCTGTTGTAAAGTTTTATTCTGTTAGTTTTGGTTTGGTTTTCTTTTAAGTTTTAGTATTTTTTATGGCTGCCAAAGCAGAAGCATTTACTGGTATCATTTAAAAATGTCTAACATCATTACATTTCTCAGGGCAGTCTTGTGTTACCTCTATCCAGTTGTATTATCATGTTTAATTCAGATTGTAAATGTTGCAAATATGGGTAAAGTGACAAAGGACATTTAAACTTGATCCCCACTGTATCCATATGAGTGTCCTTAAATCATTATTAATTATTTCTAAGCTAATCTTTATGAAGTAAACAATTAAAAGGATTGTTCACCCAAAAATAAAAATTCTCTCATCATTTATTCACCCTCATGACATCCCAGATGTGTATGACTTTCTTTCTTCTGCAGAACAAAAATTAATAGTTTTAGAAGAATATTTCTGCTCTGTAGGTCCATACAGTGCAAGTGAACAGTGACCAGACCTTTGAAGCTCCAAAAAGCATACACAGGCAGCATAAAAGTAATCCATAAAACTCCAGTGGTTTAATCCATGTCTTCAGAAGGGATATGAAAAGTATGAGTGAGAAACAGATCAATATTTAAGTCCTTTTTTTTTTTTTTTACTGTAAATCTTGACATCAGCAGTCTCCTTGGCGATCATGATTTCAAGCTCGCACTCTGCCAACTCTACTAGGAAGTGTAATCGAGCTTGAATCATGATTGTTCCTGTAGACTGCAATTGCAAGATGTACAGTGAAAAAGGATATATATATTTTGGTCTGTTCTCACCCAAAACCGATTAGATTACTTCAGAAGACATAAATTTAAACACGTATGGAGTACTTTTATGCTGCCTTTATGTGTTTTGTGGAGCTTCAAAGATTTGGACCATGTTGATTTGTGTTGTATGGACCTACAGAACTGAGATATTCTTCTAATATCTTTGTTTGTGTTCACCAGAAGAGAGAAAATCATACACATTTGGAATGGCATGAGGATCAGTAAATGATGAGAGAATCTAAATTTTTTTGGGTAAACTATCTTTTTAACTTTTTGAGGTTTTAAATTGATGATTTTACTTTGGGATGTGTGGCAGAGCTCATTTCATGACCACCAGAGGGAAAAGCAATGGTAAAGAAAATGACAAAACATTTTGAGGTGTAATGCTTGAAAATGATACATTATGATTTATGATGTAAAAGTGCATAAGAAAATATAAAAATGAATTCCAAACACTTTGTATATATTTTCTAGAGAATATTTTTTCCTCAATCCCACTTTACCACTTAAAGAAATCTGGGATTTGGTAAAAAGAGGGCCACTTCCCCGTAGTAAGCATTTCTTCATTTTTTGCTTTTGACTAAAGTAGAAGACATCCTAAGCTTTCTTCAAAGGTATAATGTTACGTTATGTGTGTTTGGATCATAATTAAAAGTGTCAAGAAATGGAAAATTTCCAAAAGTGTCCCACTTTTCCCATATTCACCCTAGTATATCAAAAACTACAACTAAAATGAATTTGAGACAATGTTTATTTTTATTTTAGTTAGTTTGGGATTTCCCCCTCCCCCCAGTAATTTCAGTTTTTATTATTATTTTAGTTAGCAAAAATGTTTATAGTTATAGTTTCAGTTTTCGTTAACTATAATACCACTGACTCACAGACAGTACTACTGTAGATACTGTAAATAAGCTTCCTTGCTGATTAGGGGCCGAGAGAGAGAGAGAGAGAGAGAGAGAGAGAGATTTAAATGTGGCTCCTCCCTCATGAAAAGTGGGTGGGGCTTCATATACCTAAACAGATTGGATTCGGGCTTTGTCTTTAGGCTGCCAGTGTTGTCAAGACGGGCGGTGAGAGACGCGTTGTGAACGTGCATCATTGCGTTCATTTCGGTTCATCAAAGAGCGCGAGCGCTACATCGACAGGCTGTTCATACAGACAGACCGTGGCTTTAGGCTGTCATCCTGATGTTGGACCGAGCCTTGTTGCACGAAAGAGGAAGCTGAGAAGGAACAATACCGAGAGAGCTTGTGTATCGTTGGCAAGTAAATATAAATTTTCAGACCGAGTCCGTCTTCTGTCGACAGCGCCTTACCAAGTGTCACTGCAGAGGATAAACAGAAGCCAGTTTCTCTCGGCGCTTATTATAACACAAAAGCAATGCCGGGCTATGACTACAAGTTCCTCGAGAAACCCAAGAGACGCTTTCAGTGTCCTCTCTGTAGCAAAGCGATGAGGGAACCCGTCCAAGTTTCCACATGTGGACATCGATTCTGCGACACCTGTCTGCAAGAATTTCTCAGGTAAGAATTCACCTTTGACAACACATTTGCGCGTGAGGAATGACACGTGACAACAACAACAACAACAGTAAAATAATGTATAGGATAGACATGACCACATTCTTCTTTCCTTTTACAGCAGAGGAGATGTTTGTTTTAAACACCAACTTGTGTAAGAATGATAATAAACTAAGTCATAGTTTCACAAGATGACAGACATTTGACGTTTTTATAGCTGCCCGTAGGCCCTCGATTAATCTGGCAGCCAATAGGAGACTGCGAATGATGTGTATTCAAATATCATGTAAATGAAGTTAGTTTCTGTAGTGTCAGGAGGTTAACAGATGTAATTGGTGGGAAATGCTGCACTAACCACCCTATAGAAAAAGCAAAGGTGTCAGTTGGGTTTTAAGGTGAACAGTTTAAATCCTGGTATCAAAAGCAGCACTTTAACACTGTGACAGAAGTTCCTGCTTTACTATATCAAAACATAGGTTTTGTTGCATCATCATGACTGGAGCAGACAGTGAAGATGTTGCCTAAACTAAAGGGAATTATGGAGGATGTCAATATTTAGATTTTACCTCCTGCGTCTTGTCAGATAACCTTTTCAGACCTGTGTGTGTGTGTTAAGGCAGTAGAGACCCTCAGCTCTGGTCCTGTCTGTCATTAAAGACCCAAAGTACTGCTTAGGGGTCCCTATCTCACAGGTGGGATTAGGAAGGGATTCCTTATTTGGAATCAGGGCCAGTTTGCCAGAAGAATGGCAGAGCTTTCATTTAGCACTAATTTGTGCTGCAGTCACTTCAGCAACTTTTTTTATTATATGTATGTTCTGTAAAAATATACAAGATAATACAACTTGCCATTCACCTTCCAGTATGAAAAGCATCAAATTATGCCAGCGTAAATGCTGGGAATTTACTGAACATGGTATTTATTGGTAACACTTTACAATAAGGTTCCATTAATTAACATTAGTTAATGCATTTGGTATCATGAACTAACAATGAATGAAATTTGTTTACAGCATTTATTAATCTTTGTTCACAGTGCATTAACTAATGTTGACATATACAACTTTTGATTTAAAAATGTATTACTATACAGTACTGTGCAAAAGTTTTAGGCACTGGTGAAAAATATTGCATAGTGAGGATTTCTTCAAAAATAATGAAATAAATAGTTTTCATTGATCAATTAATGTTACACAAAAACAGTAAACTTAAAAAAATTTAAAAAAAAAAAAAAAAAAAAAAAAAATTTGCCTTCAAAACAGCACCAATTCTCCAAGGTACACCTGGACACAGTTTTTCTTGGTTGTTAGTAGATAGGATGTTCCAAGCTTCTTGGAGAATTCGCCACAGTTCTTCTATCTATTTAGTCTGTCTTAATTACTTCTGTCTCTTCATGTAATCCCAGACTGACTCGAAGTTCAGTGGTGGGCACTGTGGGGGCCATGCCATCTGTTGCAGGGCTCCCTGTTCTTCTATTCTAATCTTTTCTATTTGCAAAAGGAATGTTTGTCTAAAATGTATATTTCCCATTGACACACTAAAACTGAAATCTTAAGACAAATGTCTTTGTTAAACATATTATGTGTCTAAGACTTTTGAACAGTACTGTATGTTGAAATTTTAACAAAGATGAATACATTCTGTAAAAGTATTGTTTATTGTTAGGTATCTAATGTTGTTTACTTATGTTAACAAATGGAACCTTATTGTTAAGTGTTACCAAAACATAATATTTTATGTCATAGCTGATATGGGCAGAGTAGGGAACATGAAAGCATGAATAGATTTTTTTGAACATGCATTATCAGTTCAGTTAAATTTTGCAGAGCATCCATAACAAAGGGACGATGCGATAACTGTGCAAAACTTCCTTGCTGTTTTAAAATAGGCCAAAGATTCTATCTGCTTTTTCCACATATCCAAACAGGTTATGTTTCTTTCCTGCATGTTGTGGAATATAAACAGGATTTTCACTGATGCTCTGTTGCAAGATAAGCAGTCTCTTGGCAAGTTTGCATCTTGCTCCGACTCCAGTGAATGCAGGTATAGTATAGTTGAAGAACCATATTTTGGAGAGAGGGAGGAAGAGGGAAGCACATGATGCATTTCCCCTAAGGCTCTGTGTCTTTATATACTATTCTCCGAACTTGCTTAAAGTAAACTCTTTGTCTCACGCCTGCTTATGAAAGGATTCTTTTAGAAGCATGAAAACATTTTCATAATAAGAAGAAAGGTCATAACATATAAGACTAAATGTAGCCAGACCAAACTTATGAGTCATCAGGTCATTAGTGCTTCACGGAGAAGAATCAACCAACTTTTTCTTTGAAAAGACTTTTGTCACTAACTAATGAGTGACTTATTTTACACTAGTTAAAGCTACGCCTACAGTAATTAGAGGTATTTTTTTTTGCACCATAAAGATAACATATCCTGTAAGACTCATACAGAAAAGCATTCATGACTCTATCCACAGTCCTTACATTTATATACTGTATACTTGACAAAATACTGTCCATTCAAGTTTTTCTTGATTTTTTGGAGTAGTGGCATTGAACTTTAATAAACCAAATTGGCTCATTAAGTTGAACTGATCTCTAACCGTTAGATTAGACATTACTTATTGAATTAATGGTCGTTATCATTCAGCACATTCCCATAGTACTGCTGATTCTTATAGCTTACATTTGGAATTGATGTTTAATCAGGATCACAAGACCTAGATCTTAGATGATATTAAGAATACAAAAGAAAATATCTCGCAAGCTCACGAGGTAGCACGTGCAGGAAAAGTCTGCGTTTTGGTGACAGCGTGAAAACTACCACCTGTATTATCCATTGTTGTGTATGGTAAACATTCAAAATTATTCCATCCGTCAATACAGTCAGCCTCTGATCAGTTCAGACCTGCTATTGCATTGGGAAATTTTGCCACATTCGTGAGAGTTTACATCTGCCGTGTTCTTGCTCAACAAAACCCAACTATGAATCACCATCTGCTGCATTTTAACCATTATCAGAAAAAGCCTCCAGCTATTTCAGCTTGAATCGCATGCTGCATGCACACCTATAGACTCGCCCTTCTAAAACTCGGGTTCAAAATAGGTCCTGAATCATCTCAGTCAAACTTCATTCACTTAAGGTTTGTCCCATGTATCTCGGCATGGCAGCAGGCTTTGACTTTGGTCTGCCGTTGGTTTATTTGCATTGTAAATGGAGTGAGTTTCTGGTGAAAGAGGAATGTGTAAGGAAGGCAGTTATCTCAGTAGGCCTAATTAGCACTGGGAGGGTCATGAGGGGCAACCCTCAGGGCTTATCACTCTGGCAATCAGCTGAGTCACATGACCATGTCACTAATGCATTATAGGCGAACCTTGAGCTAAGGGCGTTTGGTTCACCGCCATCACACAAAAGAAGTTCTCATAATATGGGCTAACATCTCTCAATGCACAAAATAAGGGTGCACATTGTGTGATAAAGCTACGGTTTAGGCCAGTTAGAATAGCCAAATATGCTCCTGTTCAGGCTATTTAGCTTGGTGTGGTTTCTTAAATAAATAAAAATTCTGCACATAACGCACATGCCTTCATGTACAAGTCATCCATAATTCAATAAAAATCACACAGTGTTCATATTTGTTACAAAACCTAGTGAGCTGCCTTGCTGTCTACTGTTTACATAGGCAGCTGCCTTTTAAGGCAGCTTCTTAACTGAAATAGAACCTCTTAAGCCTAGTGTACACTACACGACTCAAACTCGTCTCCTTTGATGTTTTGAGTCAGCGACTGGTCTGTGACTAGAAGTCTCGGATCTCATGATCTCACAACGGTCTTGTTGTGAGCGCACTCCTGCAACAAACCCCGAGAAATCGCAGACGTTACGACAGATTTCAAACCAGCTTGATATCTAGATGTCTTGTTGTCAGATATGCGCACTGTCCTGACGAACAAAAGACCGACAATGAGCAAAAGCCAATGAAATACAGAAAGAGTGCCAGAGGAGAGCAAGGTGTTGGGAAGCAGGAGGCCAAAAATAATTAAAAAATAAAATAAAACATCACCCACATCTACATTTAGTATTTTCAGCCTTTTTTTTTTTTTTCTTATTTTTTTCTTTGCAAATAAGAGTGAAAATAGGCAGGAGCCATTCTTTCATGTTTGTTGACATGTTTTCACAAATAAACTGTGCAAGTTTGGGAATTAACTATGTTATAATTTTAAGATGCATTTTGGGCGATCTGTTTGAAACGGGACGACGCTAAATAAAGACAGCTGTAACGTGGTCCAAACTATTTTGAGATTTTTAATCCTTAAACAAATTTAGACTTTGGGCTCATAGTGCCACAGCCATCTAATAAAACAAGAGTTCAGACTTTGCCGGTTACGTGCAGATTTAAAGGGAAATAACAGATTTTTTTGGGGGGGGGGGACTTCTTTTCTACATACGTTGACTGTTAAAGTTCCAATTTCTACCATACATTTTAAGAATTTCTCTGCTAAATAGTCTCTGGTTCAGGCCTGGCTCCAGCTGTAAAATGTAAGGTGGGCCATAGCACCCGTCGGGTGGGCCGAACAGTTGGAGGGGTGGGTGTAGGTGTAGTTCTCAAGGTGGGCCAAGTTCATGATTGGGTGGGCCAGGCCCACCCAGGCCCCCCTGTGGAGCCGGGCCTGCTCTGGTTTGACATTAGTATGTGGGTAAGCTAACAGTGTAATACTCTAATAAACATTACAGTGCATATCACTCTCAAAAATTGGGGATTAACACACTTTCAATTAGATTGAACTTTTTATTTATGCATTCAGTATTGAATGAAATACATTTACATTTATAGTCAACATTTCTATAGTCGACAGACGTAATTGATTTCCATAGAGTTAGATGTTATCATATGGCTAAGCTAACAACGTGATACTCAAATAAGCAAAACAATACATAGCACAGAAATATTGGGTAAAATAACCCATTTTTAATTAGATGTAACATTTTATTGATACTTGTGGAATTTTATGAAATATAGGTACATTTATGATCAACATTTCTCTCGACTCTTGTCACAATGCATTTTGAGATTGCTTTCTCCACAAAGCATAAATGCAATGCTGCCTTAGAATTTAGCCACGATATCTTAAAAGGCACCATAATGTTGCTGCCTACCTTTTGGAGCAGACTGTTATGCCTAAACATGCTGTCTAGGTAGGCAGCTCAGTAAGTTTTGGTACAGAGCTGATATATCTAGCTTTAAACACATATGCAGTTGGTCTGTTCTCTTCTTAGAGAGTGTGAATATCTGTATGTCTTCCTGCATTCTCTTGAGGGGTGATGGTCTGTAGTATGTGCAATCTGAAGCTGCAACAGAAGGATGGGTTTAACCGGGCTAGAACAAGGTAACTGGTGACAGGCAAAGGTAGGAAAGAAAGATTGACGTCTTTCCTGCTAGGGCCATCTGTGTAAACAGCATCTTTTTTACATTAAAGCTCAATGAATTGCCCTCTGTCCATTGTGATACAGAGAGGAGCCTCTTTGGCTGTCACAGATAGTGAGTGGTTCTCTAAGGAATTGGTGCTTTAGAGGAAGCATTGGTGCCAGGGAAGCCAGGCAGGGTAGGGCAGCTGGGAGACTGTGTCCTCCTCCATTGAGACTGATGAATGGTGACTGGGCATCCTCTTTCACTTCCTGCTCAGCCTTATCAAAGACCCTCAGATTCTCTCCCAGGTGGCACAGATCATCTGTGTCAAGAATAAGCAGAGAACGAAACTAAAGTCTCGAGTCACACTTAAGTCGCGATTAATTTGACTTGAGACTCTACTTAGACTTGAACGCAATTGACTTGAGGCTTAACTTGAACTTTAAATTAGAGACCTGTGTAAACCAACATGTTTGAAACTGATTACTGTTCAGAAAGGTTTATAGAACTAATATCGTGGTCACACCAAACACGTTTTTGCATCAGCCCACACTGTTTTTCAATTGTTTTTTCTATATTAACGTGTATCAGATGGACTTCTTTGACCGTTGCGCTGCATCTCACTGTTTTTTTTTCAGCGTCGTGAGGTTAAAAAGAACTTCAACTTTTTAACTTCAACTTTGTTCAAGACACCTTGTACAGAAAAGTATTACTTTTATTCTGATAGAGACCAACCAATAAACAAACATAATTTCAGATCGATACAAGACGGGCATTAAATTTTAGCTTGCCTCCTATACAACACTTTATATTAAGAAAATAAATATCAGTAAACAAATTTGGTTATCAATTCCATATTTATTTACGCAATGAAAATGACTCGTCAATAACCTATAAAACGTTTCCTTCGTCTTGTTCCAAACCCCTATGTTGTCTTTCTTGGAAGTTAAAGTCGCACGTTTTTGTACGAGCCAACTCGTAGGATTTAGAGCAACGAGGCTTTCAGTCTGAATGGCCCCTTAGACTTGCCCTTGAAAGACTTGACTCTATGTCAGAAACTTATGAACATGTCTGCGAATAATTCATGTAGCATTTGGAAAGTTCAGTGCTTCAAGCTCATCCGTGAATCTTAATTAAGAGCTGAGCTATACCACACAGTTGTTTTTTTGTCAATACATAGTGGAGAGAAAGTTAGCAACAGTGTACTATTGATTGTCTTCCTGAAATAGACTCGGCAGTTGCCGCTTCAGAAATCCCAATGTGTCCACAGCTTTTAGACAGCGGTCCAACAAATGAAATAGCCTCGGGTGCTACACTGTCCTAATCCATAAATATGTTTCCGCAACTACTGCTGAGAGAAAAAGTAAACTGGGAATGTTCATATGTCCTGTCAAGTAAAGTCAAATCAATCCATGTAGTGGACAAAAACATGACTTGTTACGTCTAATATAGCAAGGCACGTGAGAATCGGTTGACCTGTGAAATTTACCACAGCTGTAATGTTTTATTGCAGCCAAGGTTACAAACAATGCTATGGGAACTAGTTGAAATATCTTCATTTGTGCTGTTCTTCATAGGTTACAGAGTTCATAAAGGATTTCATGTGCTGTTTCTCAGCTGTTTTGGTTTGAATAAACAGAGATCAGATCCTGTATGTGAATGATGTCATCGAAAGGGGACTTTGGGGAGGTCATTATTAGAGTTATGGACCCCAGCTCCAGCTGTGAACAGGACATTATATAGCAAAAGTTTGCATCCGTTCCACACAGCTGCAAGCAATGGTGGGAGCATTCCCTCCTGGCATAGGGTGAGGTTGTTATTGAGAACCACTCTACATTTCATTGCATTTAAATGTTTTGAATCAACGGTTCTTTGGTTTAAAGTGCCGTAAGGGTTCTGTGTTAATTAACGTTGTAGAGGGTGTTATTAGGAGTTAAAGGACTTGTTCAGTGTAGGCGACACAAAAAGTGGGCGAGCTCTTAACATTCCTCTCTGGATTTTTTTTGCCCCATTCAAATGTCCACCGTCTGCAAGTGCATAGACAAAATTCCTTTGTGAAAGAGTGTGGTGCTTTACAGTCTTGGACACTCATAGGTATTGTCATTTCACACAAAAGGAGTTCAGAAACATAGATTGGGGAGGTTCAGGGCATGCCCAAACATGTCTGTAGCTATAGATGAATTGTATAACCATAACTTTACTCCCCCTTGGGTGCAGACACAAAATGAAGTATTTCAGTTATGCAGTAAAGCACTTTGTCACTCACTCTAGACCTATCAGAGAAGCTTTATCAGCTGGCATACATCAAGAACAGGCATGTGTTGAACTGTATGTGCCAGAGATGCATATTATATGTGCTTGCTAGCAGGGAAGCATCGCAATTACTGTTGCTTATACTTTGTGTTAGGGATTTGAACAAACTCTAAAATCTAAGTATTAAATTAAGGTTTGTAACTAATCCTGCACTATTTATGCTTGGGACATTAATGATGCCTCAAATAAGGTGGCATGTTGAGAAGTGTGTTAATACTTTTTATGCAATCAAACTTTCAATTTATACCTGGCAGACAATAATAAGGGCAGAAAAAATCCAAAAGACTTGAATTGAAGGAAGAATCCGAGCAATATCATGGGACCAGAATATCATATATACTGGGTGGATGGTCACTTTTGACTTGGGCAAGTAAGTAGGGATGGGAATCATTAAGTAATTTAACGATTCTGGTTCTGATTCCTCTTAAGAAATCTGGTTCCTTAACAGTTCTATTAACAATCATTGTAGTACTTAAAATATAGTGTGACGAGCAGGAGGGCGGGGCTGTGTCTATGCATGCCTGGCCCCCAATTGGGCTAATCAGCCGAGGAGAGGAATAAATGCAGCGGGATGCAGCAGTTCGAGAGAGAGAGAGCCACACACAGCTGCCGTGTGTGTGTTTATGTTTTGTGTGTTTTTGTTTAAGTTTAAATTAAAATATTACTTTGACTGTTCATCCTGTTTCCGTTCCTCCTTGCCCATTTTAAACATCGTTACATTGGTTCCGAAACCCGGGAAGGAGGAGGGATGCGCTGTCGGGGAGTCCTCACACTACCATCCGGCCAAAGGATCAGGGATGGATCGGGGGATGGAGTCGCCGCTGCCGGCCACCTGGACGCGGAGGAACGGTCGCCGTCCGCGAGGGGAGGTGGGGCTCGCTGCCGGCCACCTGGAGTGGTGGAGCCGCTGCCAGGGGCGGAGGGGCTCGCTACCGGCCGCCCGAATGCGGAGGGGCGTTCCATCTGCCAGGGGTCGGAGGACTCGCTGCTGTCTGCCCGGGGAGGAGCATCTGTTGTCTGCCAGAGGGTGGAGGACTGGTCGAGGACAGGTGACAGCGTGTCTGGGAACCGGCGAACACCCCCCCCCCATCATGTTGGGTGTTCCTCGGCCTGATGCGGAGGAGGGTGGGGCCAGTTCGGGCTGCGAGTGCGCACGGCAGGCCCCCAATCAAGCTAATCAGCCAAGGAGAGGGATAAGGCCAAGCCGGATGCGGCAGTTCGGGAGAGAGAGAGCCACACGCAGCTGCCGTGTGTGTTTATGTTTGTGTCTTTAAGTTTTCATTAAACATTATTTTGATGGTTTGTCCGGTTCCCGCCACCTCCTTGCCCATTTTAAACCCTGTTACGTATAGATCTTTTTTTTTTCTTTTCATTTTGTAAAAATAGCAGTAATTTCACACATTGTCATATTAACAACCATCCAGGAATTATTCTGATTTAAGTCTCAGGAGCCTTAAGTACACACAGAGTAATGATTCATTTCGAGTCAGACATGATGAAATAATGACTAGCGGTTCAGAAAGTTTTTTATTCACTATGAAGAACCGACTGATAAGAGTCATTAATTTGGGAGGTAGCGCTGTATGTTTTGCGGTAAAGATTCAAATGAACCGACTTGAGCCATTAGTTCAAGAATTAAACTACACTGGTTATGTTGAATTTTTCGTGCTGTAGATTAAAAAAAGATTGGCTCATAAGAGTCATTCATTCGTGAATCGGTCTACGCCGGTAATGTTATATGTTTCATGTTGTAGATTAAAAAAGAACAGGTTCATAAGAGACGTTCGTTTGGAAAGTGGATTACACTGGCAACTAGGGATGGGAATCGTTAGGAATTTATCCAGTAGTTCTTTTAGTACTTTTGAGGAAGAATTCTCATTTTCAAATAACTGCAATTCTTATTGCATTTACTCTCATCTGCAGTCTGTTGCCAAATGATGAGATCCTTTAAGATTTCTACAGAGCAGATATAACAAGTCAGAAATAAATTTAATACAATTCTAGTAAAAGTTGTGTTTGCTGACTTTTTAGAGACATATATCCAATCCAATAATTGCTCATAACTAGGCTATATCTGAACTGTATCTAAACAAACAAGAAATGTGATGGCATGTTTCATTCATTTATTTAAAAATATATATATAAATTCCTTGTATTACAAAACTTGTGTATGTTTTATTAAACATTGTCATATGAACAACCAGTCAGAAACTGCACAGGTCTAAAGTCACATGACATAACAGTAACAATTCCAGAGACAGTTTAGACCAGTGGTTCTCAACCCTTTTCCTGGAGCCCCCCAACATGACATATTTTGGATATCTCCCTTATCAAACACACCTCAGTCAACTCATCAGCTCGTTAGTGGAGACTCCAAGACCTGAATTAGGGTGTCAGAAAAGGAAGATGTACAAAATGTGCAGTGTTGGAGGGGCTCTAGGAACAGGGTTGAGAACCACTGGTTTAGAGTGTGTTCTGTTGTCTAATGTTGTACTTCAAGCTTGTAAGACTTCAAAAGTTCTTAATCTATTTTGAGTTGGACATTCATAACTTGCACATTAGGATAATATTAATGCTAGACCGGAAGCACTGTATGTTTTGCACTTTTTAGATTCAAAAGAACCGGCTCATTTGAGGCATCCTTTCTGGAACTGGACTGTTCCGGAAGCGCTGTATGTTTCGCGCTGTAGATTCAACAGAGCCAGTTCATAAGTCATTTGTTTGTGTGTTTTACACTCTTGACCCAGTAGAGGGCAGCGCTGCTGCAGAAATGCGCTGCTGGAAATGCTGTCAGAGTATTTCAGTACGGTGCTCCAGCCGCATTGGCAGAACATTCACGCAGGGGAACCGTTAATGGAACCGAAAGTCATGAAGATCATCCAATTCCGGGTTTTGTAAAGAATGGATCCGGTTCTGAAAAAGAACCGGTTCTCAGTTCCCAACCCTTCTGGCAATGCTGTGTTTCGCTCTGTAGATTATAAAAAAGAACGGCTTATAATAGTCATTCGTTTGGGAATCGAACTACACTGGTTATGTTTCATGTTTCGTTCTGAAGATACCCCCCCCCCAAAAAAACGGCTCAGAAGAGTCATTTGTTCAGGAATCGGACTACACTGTTAATTTTGTATATTTCATGTTGTAGATTAAAAAAATAACCGGTTCATAAGAGTAATTTATTGGGAATAGTACTACACCAGTAACGCTGTATGATTCATGCTGTAGATTAAAAAAAAGAACGGCTTATAATAGTCATCCATTTGGGAATTGGACTACACTGGTTATGTTTCATGTTTCATGCTGAAGATACCCCCCCAAAAAAAACGGCTCAGAAGAGTCATTTGTTCAGGAATCGGACTACACCATTAATGTTATATATTTCATGTTGTAGATTAAAAAAATAACCGGTTCATAAGAGTAATTTATTTGGGAATAGTACTACACCAGTAACGCTGTATGTTTCATGCTGTAGATTAAAAAAAAAGAACGGCTCATAACAGTCATCCATTTGGGAATTGGACTACACTGGTAACATTGTTTGTTTCATGCTGTAGATTAAAAAAAGAACACATTCATAAGAGTCATTAGTTTGGGAATCGGGCTCTAATCATGTGGTATGTTTCACACTGTAGATTCAAAAGAACTGGCTCATAAGAGTGTGGTAGCACAGGAAACAATGTCACAGTATTAAACTGAAAATCAGTAGTCAGATTTGTCATTAATCAGAAAACCAGAGTATTGAGTCATGAAAATCATTCAAGTCCACTAATTATCCAGTGAGTTTTGCATGGCCAAGTACAACTCAGAAAATTTACAAATCAGGTTTTAATAGTATCTGCAAATCATATTTATTGTGTTGATTGTACATTCTGTACATTGCATGCCTCCTTTTTAACATTTACCTAATGATTTCAAGAGAAATAGCTTGTTATACATTTTTTATGTTGGTATTTTTCATCATGAATGAATTCAATGCTATACTTCATAGTATGTCTTTCTTACAGACAGTTGAAGGTCACTTCATCCAGATGCAATTAGTTTCTCTCCTCTAAATTATTCCTGTTCAACGCTATAGTAATGTAAACCTTCAGTTTTCCCTGTACTGGCTCTAAATCCCAGTCTCGGGCTGTTCTGCACACCCACATTAGTACATGCAGCCGATCTCTTGTGTGTTTTTCATTTGCTGTAACACCATCATGCCTTATCCTGTATTTGTCCAGCATGCGAACATAGTTTAATAAAAAATGATTGCATTTGCATGGGCTTTGAAGAGGGCTGGTGGGCTCAGACAGCTGAGAGAGCACTGGTGTGAGAACGCTATCTGTTGTGTAGCTGACAAGCAGGCATTTGAAGAATCTGCTTCTGAGGGGAGCAGCTGGGGTGGCCAGATCTCCAGGAAGGAGGTGCCTCACTCTCTAAGGGCACCTGTCTCAGTGAAAGGCTCTCTTGTAGAGCCCAACAGGTGTTGGCAGAGTGCTTAAGCTCTTCGGTTAAAGCGCACGCTCATTCAATGTTATTGGCTGTCAATTCCGGAGGCCAGCCGGAATTGAAGGTCACAGCCATTGGTTCCTTTCCGTAAAAGAGGCCCTGTGATCGCTACCTTCCTGCCTGCCCTGTGTAGATCCGCTCTTTATGACGGCTCAAAGATGCCCTTTCAGATCCAGCATGGCAAGTTACCCTCATCAAGCTCCCCAGGCTTATTCTCAAATGTGTCACCACAACACAATCTGAGACTCCCACATCCTGACCGATCCCAGGAAGTGACACTGATCCCATGAAAGAGAAAACAGAAAGAGACTTCCACAAGTTCAAGGCCAGGCACGCTGATGGTTTCTTCTGTGAGAGATGAGAAAGATGTTAAAGAGTTTCCTGTCTGAACTTATTAAACTTTTGGTGAATTTGTTGTTCTCTAAGCTATCCATTTTTTTACCTCTTGATATATAGAGTGTAAAATCTAAAATTGTACAATCTTGATGCATAAAGAAAACCCTAAATATAATTTATAGGGAAAGAGAGCCAAGGCTGTTGCTCAGTAGTAGAGTTGCAGGCTGTGTGGGAGAGCAAATGAGAGGATTGTGTTTCACTAATGTTATCTTCTCTGTGTGAGGGTACTCTGCTGTGGGTTGATGGTGCACGCTGGAGTTCTTATTAGCTACATGTGTGCACATCCAACATCCTAACAGACATGCTTCTCCCTTATACACACACACACCTCTCTCTCTGGCATAAAGAGCCTCACCTTCACCCCGTTACCATGGTCACTGAAGTTCCGGGCATAGGCATGAGTGAGGAATGCACATGCAGAATCCCTGATGAAGTGCTGATGAGTCTCCCACTCTGCTTTTCTCTAACTCTCTTTCTCTAATCAATTAAGTAAAACACAAATTGCCTTACAATTACATAATCCTCCTATGTCAGGAGATACCGGGTATCTTACATTTTTGTAGTCATGGAACTCTGAGACAGGCGGAGAAGACTTAGGAGGTGTGCTCGCAGGATGGTGGAGGTGAGTCACAGCATATTAGGTGCGTAGTCGCATTCAGCACACGGTGACTCAGACAAACATCTACACAACAACCGATAATGAGGGTAGAATCTTTTACTTTCACAAAGTGCTGCACCAACTTTCCAACTACTTCTACGGAGCTGACTCAATGGCATAATAAACTTTTACAGGACTCAACAGTAATGCTTTTTTTCCAGTAAGGATAGTTCAGATTCGTACGTGCCTTACCTACATTGTCTCTGGCCCATCTCAGAAATGATACAATTTATTTTTAGAATCATACTTTTATGTGTTAAAAATATATATATATGATATTTGTCATTAAATGTTTACATTTTATGTATTTAATAATTTTTTTTATTATAAATATAATTATATATGTGGTATTTATTTTTCTGTATGATATTGTAAATATCCATCTGAATCAAAATATTCAAAATGCATGGGTTTTATTGTTGTAGTCTACTGATTGGTTAACATTGTGCAAAAAATAAATGAATAAAACAACTAAATTAAATAAAAAATTAAAACAATTATTAAACATATCGATTCTGCATTTTGGTTATCAGACACGTAAAAAATATATCGGCATCTGTTGTAAAAAATCAATTTTGGTTAAATGACTGGTTGAAAAGTCATTCTTGCAATTTCAACAGCAAATCAAACAATTATTAAACTTATCAGTTCAGAATATCGGTAATCGGACACTTAAAATAATCAGTATTGGTGTCTGTTGTAAAAATCAACATTGGTTGATTTTCTAAAAAGTAATTCTCACAATTTCGACAAAACATCAAACAATTAGTAAACTTATCGGTTCTGCAAATCGGTTATTGGACACTTAAACATAAAATTGTCGGTATCTGTTGTAAAAAATCAGTATAGGTTTATATCTGAACAAGTAATTCTCACAATTTTGATTAAGCAACAAACAATTTTTAAACATGTTGGTTCTGCATATCGGTTATCGTACACTTAATCATAAAGTAATCAGTATCTGTTGTAAAAACTATATCGGTCGATCTCTAAACAAGTCTTTTTAGCAATTTCGACAAAACATCAAATGATTATTAAAACGATCGGTTCTGCATACACTACCGGTCAAAAGTTTTGAAACACTTGACTGAAATGTTTCTCATGATCTTAAAAATCTTTTGATCTGAAGGCGTATGCTTAAATGTTTGAAATTAGTTTTGTAGACAAAAATATAATTGTGCCACCATATTAATTTATTTCATTACAAAACTAAAATTTAAAAAAAATAAAAAAGTTTTTGAAATTGATGACTTGGACCAAATAATAAAGAAAAGCAGCCAATAAGTGCCCAACATAGATTGGAACTCCTTCAATACTGTTTAAAAAGCATCCCAGGGTGATACCTCAAGAAGTTGGTTGAGAAAATGCCAAGAGTACATGTCTGCAAATTCTAGGCAAAGGGTGACTACTTTGAAGATGCTAAAATGTAACACAGTTTTGATTTATTTTGGATTCCGTTTAGTCACAACATAATTCCCATAGTTCCATTTATGTTATTCCCTAGTTTTGATGACTTTACTATTATTCTAAAATGTGAAAAAAAAAAATTATAATAAAGAATGAGTGTGTTTCAAAACTTTTGACTGGTAGTGTAAGTTATTAGACACTTAAACATTAATATAATTGGCATCATATCTGTTGTAAAAAATCAATCAGTCATTCTCTGAAGTTATTCTTGCGATTTTGACATCTCATTAGGGATGTCAAAAGTACCGGTACTTCGGTACCAAGTCGATACTAATATAAAAAAGATATAATGATGCCATTGTTTCTCCAGTAACAGAAGTACTGAGCACCGACTCAATTAGATCCCCGTGTTGTCTGACTAACACACGACTGCTTTCAAATGCTCACACGCTTATTTGAGCACATGCTCTGTTATTCCTTTTACACCGAAATGGACAATTTCTCAAATTAAAATCATGATATGTCCTAGTGTGATTATTAAACCACAAAAGGATGTGATTTAATTAAATAAATATACAGTCTGCATGTGCTGCGAGCTTCAAAGTGAATGTTTGAAGCCGCTCTTACGCTAAAAACAGCCCATTTTATGAGCATCGTGCACTCTGCTTGTTGTAGTAGGTGACAGAAGAGATTGCCCCTTTACTGTGAAGTGTGCAGCACCTTCAGAATATATATATATATAATTTTTTTTTTTATTTTTTTTTTTTTATTATTAAATCTCAGCATTTTGCACTTTAATAATCCACTGGGCCATAGTACCAATGTATTATCCAGAATGAAACTACCATAAATAAAATACAAACAACAGAAAAGCCTTCACATAATAATAAATGCTTGATTAAAAATAAAAGCTAGACACATGAAATTTAAGAAATCTTGACAGAAATATATTACTACTGTTTGGTATAGTGTTATATTTACTGTAATAATGATAATTATGTTTAAGCAGTATCACTCAATCAAGAGTGCCGTATGTACTATGTAGGAGCTTGTATCAGTGTTTTCATTTATAATGTGATGCTCTGTTGTGCAGGAATTTATTTGACAAATATAAGTTAACCAATGTTGTGTTTAACATTATGCTGTGAGGATGTTTACTAAAGCACTTCATTTAATTAAAAAAATACAATGATATGTTGAAAAGTAATCCTTCTATTTACATTTGATTAAAGTTTATGAATTTATTTGATTAGGCACTATTTTAATGATGAAATTGAATTAAACTTTAAACATGAATCGGAAAACAGAATTTTTTAGTTTTTTTGGGGGTCATGGGATTAAGCAACGAATAAAACTAATTTCACTGGGTACTACTTAAAAAAAATAAAATAAAAAATAATAATCTTGCAGCAATGTTTACTTAATTAAAATAACACCAAGGAAACATGCAATTTTATAATTTTATTATTTAAATTGATAAATTTAACTTTGTTTAATAGGCTAAAGAAGTGTGTTAAATAGCATATTTCCTATTTTTTTGTGGTATCGATATTGGTATTGAGAACCATGGAATTTTACTGGTGTTGGTGTTACCGACTGCTGAAAATTTGGTATCGTGACAACCTTTAATCTCATGTATGTTAACCAGATAAATAACTTAACCTGACATATTTAAATCCGATCATTAGAACAACAATGTTCGATACATCACAAAAAAACAAAACACAATTTTTATTTTTTTTTTGCTTTTAATAAAACACACATACGGTCAAGAAGTGCAAGAAGTAGTAAATAACGCAGAACTGGCCCATATAGAACAAGTGACAGTTCCGTCAACTGGGCCAAAACACTGACCATGTGGCCATCATTACTGTTGAGCCATGCTTTTATGTGCCACATTGCTATCCAAATTTTCAGCACTGTAAACCGCATTTAGGTATTCTCACCCACTGTTTTTGAATGTTTTTAGTCACATGAGGAAACAGACATTATAATTAGATGGCGGAGCTGTGCAATAAGGGTGTGGTTGACTTTTTCCCTGGAGTGTCTATGGAATAGAGCAAAATCAAGCCTCCCACACAACACACAAACTAGTTTATTCTTCCGGTACCTGCTACTGTACAGCGACTCTTGCAGCATCACACAATGACGAGCTTTGTAGGTCTCGCATGTTAATGTTAAGCTGCGGATCAAGCCTTGCCTGTGCTAGCTAACATAGTTAACACTGTCAGCCTGAAGTCAACTAATCGCTCACCACCATGATTTATTTAATGTGTCTGTAGGAAAGGTGTGAAGGTGTGAAGCCCGTTGGCTCTGCACTGAAAAGTCACTGTGGCTCAAATATAGGCTGTGATATTCTGTCAGACTCACATTAAAAGACACACACACAGAATACAAATGTCGGGTTTGCGGTGGTTTGAGGGTGGAATGATGTCACGACTAGTCGAATTCAACATGGCTAATGGGCTCGATTAGTCGACTATTAAAAATCAGTAGTCATGCAACCCCTAGCCTTCACTAGTGCTGGATATGCATGAAGTTAATTTAGAGTTAATTCAAGCCATCTTTAGTGACACTCAATAACATTGGACCCACTAAGAGGCTTTTGTGTTGATGCTTCCAATGCATTCACTCACTGGATGACAAGTAGGTCATATCTCTATGAATGAGAAAAATAGGTACAACTATGAAGAACTGATGACAAGCTAAAAATGTTGGCTGACAAAATAGATATCAGTATAGATGGATAAATATTTGCTTGAGCTTTCTCTTTTAATTTCTACTGCTAAGCTCATGTAATGTAGGAAGGGATGTCTATTTTCAGGGATAACGAAAAATTAAAAAGGGCACCTGTCCAGCTCTGAAGAATTGTGGCTATTGCAAGCAAATGAAAGACCTCTCAGCCTGATAAGTATTTGTTGGCAGGGATTATCTGTTCATTCCACCTGCTGTCATGGTAGAATGACCATGAAATGAAGCACATGACATTCAGGAAGGGTAATCCATCCATCCTCAGTCACCAACAATCAGGATAAGCTCACCGCTAATTTCTGTCTGTCAAGTCTTGAGGTTGTGGCGCCAGTTTTGTCTCTAAAAATTTGTGAGGTGATGATAATAGAACGGAAACTGCGTCGGATCGTATTACCTGTAATTACGGTACTAACACAAGTGCTGTTTCACTGAGAACTTGTAGAGTAGTGTAGTGTAGAGAGAGTGTGCTAAAAGGAATCGACCAGGAACAAACAATCATATCATTTGATGTGCACCCTCTCTTTATAAGATCATATCTCCAATTTGTATTAGCCTTATTAATCTTTTAGGCCTAACAAAAAAGTTAAGAACGTTAGAACTGCCCACAAGCTTTATATCTTACATCCAAAGTTTTGAATGTGCTAGAAGGCTCTCAAACTGTTGCGAGATTATCCAAGAACCATTATCAGCTTGTTCCTAGATCTTCTCATTTTAATGAATTATGTATTCATCTTAGAATGTGCTTTGATAGCTTACTCTTTTGCAAGCCAGGCCCGTAGTCATCTTAACACATAAACTGTTTTGAACATCTCGCCTACCCAACTGAGAGGGCAAGAAGGCCTCACAGCTAAAAGATAAGCTAAAAATCCGCTAATCTTAAAGTCTTTTATACTTCACTTCTAATTTCCACATCACTGAACTCGCAATCCATTCAAACTGTTTAGAGGCTTTTAAAATCAGACCATCTTTGTCTTTGTCATCTGTATTTTGTCAGTCTGAAACACCCTCAAGGGTGACGTGTGTGGGCACATTTTGTGATGTCAAAATGTGCCCTAAATGTTCATTTTCGTAAATCAAATGCATGGTACATTAGCATACCATTTAGTTTGTCATCAGGCTTTGTTTTCTAATAGAGTGAAAGCTACGCGGACACCGAAAGTATATTTTGGCCTTTAGTCGGAGCAGACTTTTTTTACAGCATGATCACAAGTGAAGTCACCATGTTGCTATCGAAAGTTCCAGTACCCTGACGTCAGCCCCATTCTGCTGATTTACTGACAAGCGGCATCTCCCAACAGATGTTTTCTCATCAGTTCAAATGCGTTTACATTTTCATGTGGTGTGACCAGTGTTGGGTGTAATCCAATTATAAAGTTATTAGTTTATGTAATATAATTACTTTTAGTCAAAAAAGTAGTGTAATGCATTAAAATTTAAATTCTTATAATCAGATTACTGACTTTCAATTAATTTAATTACTTTTAAGTACATTATAGGGTAATACTTATTTGAAATATATTATTTATGTAGAATACATGAATTATGGCCCCATAATAAGTCATTGTGAAGGAGAAATGTGAGGTGCTGAGTGTATGACTTGTGTGTAACAATGAACAAGAAAGACATTTATTTTGAATTTGTTGAGTGGAAAAGTGTTTTAGAAAGTAACTTAAAAGTAAAGTAATTAGTAAAGTAATATGATTACAATTTTAGATAAATGATTAGTAATTTGTAGTGGATTACTATTTTTAAGTAACTAACCCAACACGCGACTGATGCGGAACCGGGATCTCGTCCCATGTCGAAACCAGGAAGTAATTGCGAATTCCTCTTTAGTGTTTTACATAATTTACAGCTAAAAACAACTCTCTTTTGGCATCCCTTGCTTGACATTTCATACTGGAGACCTTGCATTCAAAAACACTTCCCGCTTCGACCACTGGGGGCAGTACTTCTAATTTCACTAAACACAGACAGTTTAGCTCAAGACATGTCAACCTACTGTTTCCGAATTTACAGTGAGATTAGTCTAATTTCTAATTTGAAGGTATCAGAGAGCGTTTTTAAAATCGCCATTCTAGTGTTGACGAAAGGTGTAAACGTAGCAAAATCAATGCATTTTCAAACGAAAATGAACAAGTGTGGACATAGCCATAGCCAAGTTCTGGCACAAATGTACAAAATCACACTAACTACATGCAATATTTCTGTGTTTTATGTTTTTAAGTCAACGACCAGAAATTCACCAAACACCATTTTGTTTGCCGCAAATCTAACACAAGTAACCAACAAGTGTGGTGTAAATAGTTTTTGCAGGAGAATATGATTTTCTTTTTACAGAAAACATTGTTTTTAGATGTGGCTAGGACCTTGTTTTAGTTTGTGTCTAATAAAATATAGCATCTACTTTGACTGAGGTCTTTACACTGCTGAGTCAATACATTAGTGGCTTTAAGTGGTTTCTTGGCAGTGTCTCAGTAGTATGTGAAATTACAAAGAGATGCAATAGAGTAAGTGAAAACAGGGGACACCACATCTACATAATACAGGTTTAGGATGTTTCTTATTCTCTGCTCTGTTAATCTAGGATTATAATAACACACTAGATGAGTCCAATTGGCTGTATTTTAAAGGACCAGAAGCCATGAGTCTTAAGACTCCATCATTTATCCTCAAGAGAACCACTGTTTTCTAAACTCTTAAATCTTTGGATTAACAAAAACCTGAGCCATCCATTAGATGTGCTGGTTATCCATCCTCACAGTATCTGGGATTAGTGTGACACTTCAATAATGGCTTTAATATCTTCTGTTATTTTTAGCCCCAGAATCTCCTGACCCCCTCAAAATCTTCCTCATGCTGTGTCTTACCCGATCATAATAGTTAGCACTGAGATGCCGATCAAAGCATATTGCTGCATATGGGCAGCGTCTCTTTTCATAAAGCTGTCAGTGCAAAATAACATGCATATCTGTGGTGTCATTCACTCACATTCTTCAGGATTCCTATGGCGACGCTGCCTCCCCTCAAAGCATGTGCCTTCTCATGGATGAGTGTACTGCAAACATCTTCCCTTTTTAGAAGGAGCTAAAATTAGACCTGCTATCTGTAATTAAACGGCAAACTAGGCCTGTCGAAAGAACTTTGTTTGCCATTCATGCCATATTTTTCATGATTGTGCGCAAGCATGCACGTATGCATGCGTGGATATGTAGGATGCAAACAAGAGAAAGTGACAGTACAATGAGTGGGAGACAGAGAAAGTAGAAGAAAAGGGGGACGACATTCAGAGCGAACATCAAAGCAGAGGCTGTGGCACTTTCACATCTGCATTTGACTACAGCTTTTAGCACCTCTACACAGACCAGTGTCTCCTTCTCACATGTGTGCGAAGTCTAATGGAGAAACTCTATTTAAATAAAAGCTGTAGCCACTTAGAACGTTCACATACGAAATCAATCTCTCACCGATCCTCTTTCAAGTCGGAATCAAAGCTCAGCTAGAACCATTATACTCTCTTGACACTGTGCAGAGGCAGTCAGTTTCCAGTTTTAATCCCAGTTATTTTGAGTCTCATTTACCCCTGGTTTTAGCATCCATCTCGGGTGGTCTGATAAAAAATGGACAGCACTAAATACAGGTGTAAACGAAGTCTAAAATGTTTTGTGATCCAGTCTCTCAAACCACTTTCAAAGGTCAGGGACGCATATGGCAACAATGCCTTTGTACTTTCAATGCTAATGCGTCCTGATGTGTCACGGACAACATTGAAGGACTTCATCCAGGCTGAGATGTCTGCCAAATACATGAGAATCACTGTGGGGTCGTTGGGCTAGAAAGACAAGTAGAGCTGTGTGTCATCAACTTAGCAGTGGTAAGAGAACCCATGTGCTTGAACGATGAGTCCCAGTGATCTTGTGTGTGTCTAGAAGAGAAGTGGTCTAAGCACTGAGCCCTGAGGTACCCCAGTAAGTAGCTGAAGTGACCTTGAAAAAGCTACCTGATAGATAGGATTAGAACCAGCCAAGCACAGTTCCTGTGATGCCCAGAATAGAGAGGGTGGACAGGAGGAAAACTATCTTTGTATAGTAACCAAAAATGAAAATTATGCCACCATTTATTCACACTCATGAGCAGTTTGTACATTCTGCTATAAAGTTCTCCATTTGTGTTCCACGGAAAAAAGAAAGTCATATGGGTTTGGGACACTATGATGGTAAACAATGACAGAATTAAATATTTTAATATTCCTCTCGGAGGAAGAGGGATGGGCCTGGCATTAAGGTTCGGGCAAGTCTAATGAACTGAGCTGGGATGAGATGATGGTAGGGGACGGTAACACGTGTCATCTCCATCAGGACTAATGGCAGCTGCTCGACCCAGAGCAGATCAGTTAATGAGATGGAATTGATTTTCCCTTGTCTCCCACACAGATCTGTACTTAACCAGTTACATCATAAAAACACTCCCTGAGTGTGCTTTTCACTGGAAGCCTCTAATACAGCTACATTCAAATGTTGAAATCGAAGTTAGGATGTCACTAGTGTGGCCTTTTGTAAATTTCTACAGACTTGGTGAGATATCCAGCTGCAGCCTTATAGCAGCAGCAGTTTCAAGGCAGAAGTCTCAGGGTGGGAGTGAGGGCAGAGCTATGACAAGCTATTTTCAAGTTAGAATTTTATTCATTTGCAATATAAAAAACCTTTTACTAAGATACACTCTATACACATTACTATAATACACTCATTAAACACTTTATTAGGAACACTATGGTCTTCATAAAGTGCCCGACATGGTCTTCTGCTGTTGTAGCCCATCCGCCTCAAGGTTCAACGTGTTGTGCATTCTGAGATGCTATTCTGCTCACTATAGTTGTACAGAGTGGTTATCCGAGTTACCATAACCTTTCTGTCAGCTAGAACCAGTCTGGCCATTCTCCTTTGACCTCTCTCATCAAAAAGGCATTTTTGTCAACAGAACTGCCACTCACTGGATGTTTTTTGCTTTTGGCACCATTCTGAGTAAACTCTAGAGACTGTTTTGTGTGAAAATCCCAGGAGATCAGCAGTTACAGAAATACTCAAACCAGCCCGTCTGACACCAACAATCATGCCACGGTCGAAATGACTGAGATCACATTTTTTCCCCATTGTGATGGTTGATGTGAACATTAATTGAAGCTCCTGACACATATCTGCATGATTTTATGCATTGCACTGCTGCTACAAGATTGGCTGATTAGATGATCGCATGAATAAGTAGGTGTACAGGTGTTCCTAATAAAGGGCTCAGTGGGTGTAGTTTATATTAAATTGTGTAGCCTCATATTATTTGTAAACTTGTTACAGTTTTACCGGCAAACCACTGCACTAAACACTTCGCCAATCCGAATGATAAATACGATATCCCCGGAGAATGTTCGACTCATTAAAGCATAACAACAAATATAAGCACCCACAATGCTAACAGAAAACATATCCAAGCAGTTAGTGAGTAAACTACCTTATCAAACAAACAGATAATGTCTGCCATGTAAACATTTGTCCTCGAATGCTGTAGGTCGGAAACTTACTGCGGTGACGTAAAACTTTTGCCCAGAGGCTGCAGCCCTAGCCCTTCTATCCTGAAACTGCAGGTGCTGTGGAGTTGGATACAGTACTATTGGACTTGGGCACTACTAATTGAATAGTTCACCTAAAAATGAAAAATCTGCCTTAATTTACTTACCCTCATGTTCCAAACTCAATGACACAATGAAAGTGACTGGTGAATGTATCTGTCAGTCCTTAACATTTTGTTCTACAAAAGAAAGAACCCATTTTTGGGTGAACTATCCCTTTAACTATATTTCACATTCCATTCAATGACTTTGTTCATTCATATTTAGCCATAGCTTACCTGATATACCCATTGTTGTCTTCCAATAATCCTAACTATAGACTTGAGTGTGGATGATGATTGTGGTTTCCATTACTGTCAGCAAGGCAAAGAACCTCTCTTACCCCATTATAGTGTGTGTGGATTAGAATGCCTCAAAATGTTCAATCACTCATCTAGTTAGTACTGCTGAAAGCATGCTGATGGAATCTGTTCTTGATGGACACAGGCCAACAAATATTGACAGATATCTTACAGACATATTCAGTAAAGAACATTTGGGACTTTTCAGTAGAGTAGAAGCAGTTGAGTTTATATCAGTTTTGGAGTACTATATCACACATGGGCTCTTTGATGACTCATAGTGGGTGACATCTGCCGCCATCTACCTTTAGTGTTTAACGATGGGTGTTTCCTCCTGGCGTCTTGAAATGTTGATGGATGTAGTATATTGCAGAGTTCTTTATATCAAAAAATCTTCCTGTAAAATCTTTTGAAATCTGCTTTCCCTATTCTGCCATAAATTACCTACTTTTTTTACCACAGATTTGAAGTGCTCTTTGCTATTTTGTATGAATTCGAACATTTGCATTCTGCTTATTGTGGAGTCGTCTTTGTAGATACATTTTGTATGTAAACGTTGTCTGCATTAATTAAGTTGTTATTAATATTAAAAGGTTTGAATTACACAATTTTCTTTCCTGTGTTGGCGTACAGCATTTCCTATTGAAATGGAAAGTAGGAACTGGTCGAGAAACACATCAAAGGTCTTATCCTTTTTTTTTTTTTAAATAGTAGGCTTTAGTTTAAGGCACACTGCCAAACTATTATTCGCTACTTGCTATTCCTACTCTGTGGCATTTGGTATTAGTGTGAGGGGATGTTCTCAATAGAGTGAGCATTTTATTGTTATTTTGTCAACTTTTAGAAGTACACAAGCATATAGATGCCTTCAAAGATAACAGACATTGATTAAAAGCCACAAAACACATATTTTGATTTCATGGGGTCTTTCAAGAGTTATTATATCTGCAACATTTTTAACTCAAAACATCTTTAAAATCTAGATAATGGTAGTAATATAACATTTGTACAAAGGCTGATATTTTGCTAACTTTTATGTATGGAGGGACTGTGCAAATTAGACCACAGATGGCTTGCCTCACAAATGTCAGTGGAGAGAGTGATAAGAGAAGTGTGGAGAAAAACTGAAGGGTTTTGTGTAAGTGTGAACCCGTGTGACCCATGATGCCACTTGTGTCATAATTTCATCTCGACAGTTCAGTGCCCACCATTGTGATTTTGGAGTTGTGCCAGAAACCACCACACACTTCATCTGAGCACGTCATCATAAATTTGCAGTTGCTTCAGCTTCTCCATGCACAGGATTTGCACTATAAAGATTTGTTAAAACATACCTGAATAGTTTTTTTTTTTATTTTTTTTTTTTTTTTTTTTTATATATCAAGGTGAAGAATATTTGACTCTAGTGTTATTAATCACATGAGTAATGGCTGTTAAGACAGTCAGGCAAGGGTAAGTAGCAGCGAGTGAGTAACCGTTAAGTGCTGGTGTTAAGTGCGCAGCTACTGCTGTGTTCTAAACCAGCAGGCATGGTAGATTTATGATGGTCAAGCCCTCGCAATCTAACAGTCCACAGTCACTGTGTTGCGCTGACCTGAGCCTGCCTGCAGAGGTTTGTGATCTTCACTGGCAGGTATACTGTTCACTCTGAAAGCCAAGTCTTTACTGCCCTTGTAATTTGAAAATCTCCACCAAAACAAATGGCTTTTTGTCACTTTTTTTTTTTTTTATAGAGACAGTAGGAAAAAGGAAATTTGGGGAAGAGAGACAGGGAATAGAACATGTCTCTTGCTGGATTTGAACCATATTTTCCTATTTAAAGACCATAGCTCCAAGGTCACATCCACACAAATCCATTTTCGTTTGAAAACTCTGTTCACAGTTTCCTAATGTCATCTTTTTCTAAAGTATGCAGTAATAGAGAGCCTTTTCAAAAGTTTCAGCTTTTAGTAGAGGAAAATGCAGTTTTAGTGTTGATGTGAGGCATAAACTTATCATATTCGATACATAAAAAAAAAAAAAAAACTCATTAATGTGGTTCTGACCTACTTTTCTGAAGCATAAGTGCTAATCTTTTAGGCCATTGCTCCAACCATCCAGCCATTGGGGCGAGTGAGAAGGAATGGGACCGGAACATATCACAGGTTGGAATCGAAGCTGGTTTTCCCACTTGAGCACCAAGGCTCAAAGTGTCTGGAGCAGTTGCACTAATCACGAAGCCATGGTTTTGACCTAATGTGGATTTTGTGCTTACTTTACTGCCATTGTAGTTTGAAAAGGGCAAATTAAATGTGGGTTCTCTCTACTTTTTATTGAAAGAGACTGTAGGGGACAGGAAGTTATTGGGAAAAGAGATGGGGAATGGGATTGGACCATGTCACAGATTGGAATCAAACCTGCTTTTCCCACTTGAGCACCAAGGTTCAAAGTGTCTTGAGCATGTGCGCTAATCACTAGGCCATGGCTCCGACTTAATATGGCTTTTGAAGGTGTAGGTATACAGAACACAGAAACCTGCTGCTGAGTTATGGGGATTAAGAGAACTCCCAAAGAGATGAAACAAGGTTTCCTGGTTTCTCCCTACAGGAAAGTCATCAGTTAGTAGTGGAATGAGCAACAGAAGTCTTTGGTAAGGTCTGAGATAGAGCACAATTCTGTTTCTCACTATATACATATAAACATAGAGTGCCATTTTCAAGGGCATTTTTCTTCTCGCTGAATTACTTTTCTCAGATGTACTTGGGTCAATGATGTGACAGTAATTTCACTAATAAATTATTCAAAAATACATTACAAACGCAATTCACACAAAACAGTTACTTGAATGCACTTCTACTATGATGAACATGTTTTCAATTACCGAGTGAAAAGTCATTTTTATATTTTTCTCTGGGGCTTAAAGTCAAAAATGTCATGTGGTGCAACTGTGCGGAGACAGCAAAAAAAAAATTAAAAAGTCTCATTAAAAGCTGAAATTCTTGAAAAAAGAAAGGTTGGCATGAGTTGTGCTTAATAATCTTTTATTATTATTTCTTTTTTTTTAAATGCAGTGAAACAATTTTATTTTAAAATATGATTAATATTTAAAAAAACTGTTGTCCACCAAATCAAAGTCATGTGGTGTAACCAACATGTAGGTAGAAATTGTTTTTATCATGTGACAAAAATCCTAAAACAGAGAAGATCTCTTTAGACCCACAAGACTATGTGTGAAGATTTAAAAACAAATAATTATTTTGTCATATTATTAAATATCAATATTTTGAAATTTTAATGAAAAGGCACATTTGGTTCAGGTCATTTGGTGTAACCATGAGAACACTTCTTGATATTCTTGACTTAAAAATTAATGATATTTGTAAAAAATATATATTTCACCTTGAAACATGTTTAAAAACTTTTTTGATATTAATGATGAAGTTGTTCACTCTCATGTATTCAAGGTGCAAGGAAATTATTTTAATACCTTTTACCTGATGGTTACACCACATGACATTATTAAAGTCATTAAATCGTCTTTTTTTTTTATTTTTTATAAAATGCAATAAATGTTTTTCGAACAATTTGTAAAAACAAAATTAACTCAAAGATTACATTTACATTACATTTCTCCAACACGTGTTTTAAACTAGATTTTTAAAATATATCAAAAAAATGTCACCTCTGACAATTTTATTTGTCAGTGATCCACTTACAATTCATGGCTTTTGAATGGATGGTATTAACACCTCCATACAATTCTGAGAAAGAAATGGAGATGAATGAGAGAAAGAGAGAGATAGCTTTCATAAAGAAGGCATTCAGATTTGCTCTCAGCCCTTCCAAAGTTCCTTTTGTTGAGCATTCTCTACAACGATTGGCCACTTCCCCAGTGGCCTGCTTGTCAAAGGCTGTGTAAAAGGTGTGAGTACAGTGTTGTGACACCTGTCCTCATCTGTATCACTTTGCAAACCGATGGCTTGCTAATCTGACCTGAGGGCATGCCAGAGAATGTATAATGCGGTTGGGAGGCCATCAAGAATCATTGATGAGCTTGGGAGAAGCAGTGGTTTGAACACACTGGCCGTTATAGCTACATAGTTGACCCTAATATGCCCACACGATGTAGGAAGGCATGAAAGGAGAGATCAGAAGGTTGTAGCTCCTGACACTGTGGGTTAGGTGAAGGGGGACAATCATGAATATGTAAAAAGCCTGCAGGGATTGTCTATCCTGCTGTTATAGCACATGGGCCTTCCTCTCGATTGCTTTTCTGTGCTGCAGAGCAGCTGTTATGCTTGCTTGTGTGCTGGATGAATTTGAGGTTTTGCTTTTTATTGTGACTATTGTTTTCCCTATTGCTTGTTGGCCATTGGGGGTTGGGCTTGCAAGTGTTTAAACTGATTGAATTTCAGGTATTTCTTTTATCATGAAATAACAAGTAAATTGAAGTCGTTATTTACTGGAAATGGTACTATCCACCATTGCTCTTAATTCTCATTCGCTCTTACACATATTCAATCTAGCCATGTTTGATCGGTGTCTAGACACACAAGAACCAATTGCGTTTGGTTTTATTGATGTCAAACCTGGTGCAATGAATCTTGAATACAACATGATCACACAGGGAATCGACATGTTGCTTCCTAATGTTTATGAACCCTGTAATCGACAACATTCTGCTGAAATACTAAAAGCGCCATCCCCCATCAGACATTTTGGCATCAATTAATATGTGATCACCATTCCTTCTGGTGCTACTAATAGCGCATTGCGTGAGCAACCTCAGAGACACAGGTTCTGGTCCCATAGGTACCAGGAAGTAATTGCGATCACATAAAAAATGGTGAGTGCAATTGAGAGGTTGCATTTTCACTCTAAAATTAAAATTTTACTTCACTGATGTTTAGGTTTAGGGTGAAAGGTTAATAAATATGCATTCCTGTTGACTGTATTAAATCTTTTAAAACGGAAAATACAACTCACTTTTTGGCACCTTCTGTGGACATTCACCAGGAAACTTAAGCTCACTTGTGCCCATACTGTGTACGTTCAACCACACTTCCAGCTTCAGCCACTGGGGTCAGCACAGACCGGTTTCAGAAGCTGAACTTTCAACCTTCTGTCACCGAATTCACAGTGAGATCAGTCTGCAACTGTAAATGACTCCTTTAAAAAGCCATGTTAGCGGTTCCCTCATCCTTGGTTTTCAAAGCCTCTTTTCCAACTTCTCAAAGCAGTGTGTGGAGAGAAGGGGCCAAGCATCAAGGGTTTTGAAGTGTCCCTTTCATGCCATATTATCTTAGCAAGTCCACTTGTACAGAATGTCTTTGCTGATGCTGTTCTCTTCATTCTAATTCTAAGACAAAGTTGAAGCATAGCAATAAGTCTGAACAAATGAGTCAGTGCTTTAGAGTCAAGAGTCAGTGCTTTAGAGTTCAAAGAGTCCTAAGAAGATCAATGTATGGCTGATGGTTTTCTCTTCCTCTTTGGAAGAAATCGGTCTGACAGTGTCTGACAAGCCGCCCTCTGTTCAACTGTGTTTTATGGTAAGAAATGAGAGGTGCATTCCAGTTTACCTCCTCTACCTCAGTCTACTTTGCCTTTGGTTCATATTTGTTCATCAGTCTAGGGAGGGCGGAACTGGGTTGTAAATCATAGCTTAATCTTAAAAGACGATTGATCCCAATGGAACTGCACTGATGGCCTGGTAATAAAGTCCGGCACCATGCATTTGATGACCACACATGTGGTTCTGCTGAGTAGGCCTGCCTCTGTTGGGTAATTGATTGACTTTTTTGTTAAAGCCTGGTGTATTAATTGCAGCCCCAGTGACACACTGACCTTAATGGATGGGAGTGGCTGCCATCTCCTCAGGCATAAAGCCCTTTCCATCTGGCCCCTGTGCAGCTGGGGACCCCAGGGTCTTTTTCTGCACACGTCCGCTGCTGTGTCTGTTTGTGTTGTTTTGTTCCCTTTAGATTAAAGGCCTTTGGGACACGATGAAAACATTGTGGCCTTGGATTTACTAGCTGTGAACCTTGGCTACACTTTTTTTTTTTTTTTTTTTTTTTTTTTTTTTTTTTACTGTGTATTTGCATGGCTAAAGGAGGGAAACGTCAGAAAGTCCATTCATTATTGCCTTGTTTTCCCAGTCACATGGTCTTGTGATACTGCAAAACGTAGCCTCTGGCTAGAAATGTGTTTTTATGCCCTTTATACTCCTATAATTATGCAGAAAATTGTGGATTTTTTTTTCATTTTAAACTACATAATTTATTTTTCTGCCATTGTAAAAAAAAAAAAAAAAAAAAAAAATAGTCCCAGCAAAATTTTACACCATTGGTTGAGTCAATGTTGCTGTGTCTGGCTGGTTGGGACACACAAACAAACATCCTACTGTACAAATGGCTAACTTACAGTTGTCTCTGCATATTAAAGGGATAGCTTACCCAAAAATTAAAATCATTTTATAACTTACTCATTTACCCGAATTTTGTTCCAAACCCATATGACTTACTTTCTTCTTTTGAACACAAGAATAGATTTTAGGCAGAATGACTCAACCCATTTTTGGGTGAAGTATTTTAACTTCAATAAAAATCACACTTACAATTTAAGATAAATGCTTTCATTTTATGTGGCTCACAACGTAATGTGTTTTGTGGTTTAGTACTATTTAACGGCCACTATGTTGTTCAGGGAGGCCCTGTATCTCCGGCAGTAACAGGCAGTAGACGGGCCGTATTAACACATCTCTTGGGACTGCTTTCACAGATGGTCCTTGGAAGGATTCTCTTTATGTAAATAATGGTGCTGTACAGTTGGACACAAAGGCTTACATCTCCCCATACCCCTGTCAGTGCTATCTCTTCCAGTTAATTCCATTTATTTACAACAGTGAATATTATGCTGCAAGAGGAGCCCTGCTAATAAGGCACGACACCCCTCTCAGCTGGTCGCATCACAGCCATGCCAAATCTCGTCTTTCATTTCTCTTCCTTCTGTCTCAGCATGACATCTTCTCTCGGCTCCTTTCAGCTTTGTTGTAAGCACTTCATAACCAGGGTACATAATTAACCTTCTTTTAAGTGAAAAATGCAGTAGAAAACAAAGAGCCTCTGTCTAGATTAGGGCACTCCTCCTGTAAGACAGGAAGTTGATTTTAAGAGGTGCTTACTACAATCAAATATTGATGTATCGCAATGCTTTTTCTCACTATATTGTATCGATACCTTAGGTCCATGTATCGATATTTATATTCAACTACAGTATTTGTGCTTTTCTGTTGTGTCCAGCATTTTAATAAAGAAAAAGCAGGTCGTAGATTAATTGTCTGATGCTCAGTAAAGTTGACAATCCTCTCTTTCTTTGTTTGCAGTGAGGGGGTCTTCAAGTGCCCTGAGGACCAGCTCCCACTGGATTATGCCAAGGTAATGGACTCGGCACTAATCTTTCATGCATTCTGTTGTTGAACAGATTACAATTCAATCTCGCACATTGATTTACATTCCTGTAACGTACAGTGGAATGGACTTAAAGGGGCCTCGCTTTTTGGCTTTACTCTCTGAGATTTACTCTCAACTTTCCTCGATTGGTACGAGTGCTGCTGTGTCAACAATCGCACGCTGCGTTTGAGTCAGAGTTTGGTGAGGCTCTGGTCCTGCCCCAGGCATTCACCCCCTGTCCACTTTCTTCAAACCACTTGAGTAATCACACTAATGAACTACTATGGGCCACTCATGTCTTGGGAATTTGAAAAGAGGGGAAAAAAAGAAAAGAGTGAAGGAGACATGGATGACTCATAGCTTAGTTCTGAATGTGACAAGATAACTTACATTCTGTCTTGCAGACTCCTGAAACTTGTTAAAGGAGCAGTTCATCCAAAATAAAAATTTTCTCATCATTCACTCACTCATGTTGTTCCAAACCTCTTTGGCAATCTTTCCTCCGTGGAACACAAAAGGAGAAGTAGTAAGCTCATGAGAAAAGGAGTTTTGTGCACTGTATTCAAGTCTTTTGATACCATATGATAGCTTTGTGTGAGGAACGGAACAAAATTAGTTATTATTCACTTTGCCATGTGTTGAGATTGGTTATAACTAGGCATGTCATAAAATATCGATATATTGATTACTGATCGGGCCGTTTTTTTTTTAATCAATATATTTTTGTCGACATTTAAAAGCCTAATTTGCGTGCTTTCCAATACACTCTGTTGGGCTTCTGTTGAATGTCTGGCATAATAGAGTTCGGAAACCACAAGGGGGTGATATAACATTTACTGAAACAGATGTCACAATATAGAACGTGTATTTTATAGTTCCTTGCCACAGGACGCATACACACAAAAGTTACAAAGCAGGGCTCAACGCTAAGGATTTTTTCTACTGGCCCAGTCGGGCCAGTGCTTCAGATTTTTACTGGCCCTGCCAAAATTTTCACTGGCCCCAACACATAAATGATAAATAGCTGTTTTTACCATCATGGCTTTAAAAATGTGTCTGAAGATAAATATTTTTTTCATATATTATGTTTTTAAGACAATGCCCCCAAACTGAATCACATTTATAATTTGCAAGATATGATTTATGCATTATGTAATCCCATATAAGCACTTCACAGATATAAATTCATAAATACATCATATTAACCTCAGCCATACTGCCATTTACACAAATTTTTAGATGTAGAGTTCTGTGGAGGAGATGATGTGTTTTCGGTCACCTGTTTAGTCATGCTATCATGCAACTTTTGGCCATGTGTAGTGTATTCACACACAGGATCAAAGATTTAATCACTGAGTTAAAGATGTGATTATTTTCTGAATGTAATAAACATATGAATCCCTGAGAAGAGACTTGCTACCAAATTGGTTGTGATGTGTAATATACATTCGGGAGATATTAGGCCTAATCTGTGAATTAACACTTTGTACTGTATATAACATGAAATCAGACAATCTAAAGACCAACACAGACTGATGCACAAAGCACAAAAACAAAAATACCTGTACGGTCCAAAAATGAGAAATGCTACTGGTGTTTCATGAGGATGATATGAAGTAGACAGTTCTGAATATTCATCTCCACCCTGCAGCTGAACAGCTCTGATAATAATAGCCATAGTGATTTTGCTTCTTTTCATATCAAACGCAATTATAATGTCGAATTAATGTTTACATTTTGAAACAAACCTAATTAAATGTATACTTACATTTTGGATATTGAGCAGCTTGTGATTTCCAGACACGTGTATAACTGGGGTTTAACAAATTTTATTACGTCTCATTCGGCGCTTCATCTCTAAAGGCGAATTAATGAGAGAATGTGTTTTTCTTTTTTCTTTTTTTTTTTTTTTTTTTTTATACAGTGGGAATAAATCTAGAGCTCTGTCCCTTTACGAGAGCACATGCATGTTAAACAGTCTACGCTGCATGGAGAGAGAGGATGATGATGAGACATATGCACGGAGAGACATGGATTTTCAGTCCTACAGAAAGAAACTGTTGATTTCTTGTGTTGCAATGTGTGGATTACTGCTTTTCACCAACACGTAAAAATGAAAAAATGTGGGGATTTCGCGCACTATGAACATGGAATGTGCGGGGATACTTAAAATGTTGCGCAAGACGTGCAATCCCGGTACGAAATTCATTAAGTGGTGTTTTTTCCCTTCTATTTTCTACACATTGGTAATAGCTGCTGCTAAGACACTTGGAAAAGAGCGAGGACAGTACTAGGAGAGTGCACTCGGTGTCTGCACGGGACTGTGCCTTGGCGCGTCCAGTATATTATGCATTTGCACGTCTTTGCGAGATAAATATACTCGCACTCGCTCCTCGGTTAGAAGACTTTGTTCGCTCCATGATTTTTGTGCTCTCTTGCTTGTTGTTTGCTTGCACTAATGTTATAAATGCAGGACTGGCCCAATTGGGCAAGTGACAGTTCTAGCAACTGGCCCAAATCTTTCTCTCACTGGCTTCCGGCCATCTGGCAGTCCTTATTGTCAAGCCCTGCAAAGATTTTTGCACTTGTTCAAGAATGAAAGTTGCGTTGATGAGTTTGCAGGTTTAACTGGACAAACTAAACGATTAGAAATTATTATGCAATTTCTCTGTATGTATCTTTGAACAGGTTTCATTCAAGCTGTCAAACCACAAAAATACATACTTGTAACTGAAAATACATTGTTTAGGCTATATGAAAGATGCATGTACACAATAAATCATCCACTGATGGCTAAAGTATATAATTTTTGTCCTTTTGATAATGATTTGGGTTGAATTTAATGGAAAACTATACGAGTTACACTTCGTGGTGCTGCAGATTTTTGAGCAGCCTCGGGAGACGGTGAGCCCGCGGTCTGTGCGTCCATACATCGATCAGCCACAACATTAAAACCACCTGCCTAATATTGTGTAGTCCACCAGCGCCTATTCTGAGATGATATTCTTCTTACCACAATTGTACAGAGCGGTTATCTGAGTTACCGTAGACTTTGTCAGTTCGAACCAGTCTGGCCATTCTCTATTGACCTCTCTCATCAACAACGCATTTCCATCCACAGAACTGCCCCTCACTGGATGTTTTTTGTTTTTGGCCCCATTCTGAGTAAATTATAGAGACTGTTGTGTGTGAAAATCCCAGGAGATCAGCAGTTACAGAAATACTCAAACTAGGCCATCTGGCACCAACAATCATGCCATGGTCCAAATCACTGAGATAAAAATGTTTCCCCATTGTGATGGTTGATGTGAACAATTACTGAAGTTCCTGACCCGTATCTGCGTGATTTTATGCACTGCACTGCTGCCACACGATTGGCTGATTAGATAATCGCATGGATGATTGTTGGTGCCAGACGGGCTGGTCTGAGTATTTCTGTAACTGCTGATCTCCTGGGATTTTCACACACAACAGTCTCTAGAATTTACTCAAAATGGTGCCAAAAACAAAAAACATCCAGTGAGCGGCAGTTCTGCGGATGGAAATGCCTTGTTGATGAGAGAGGTCAACAGAGAATGGCCAGACTTGTTTGAACTGACAAAGGCTACGGTAATTCAGATAACTGCTCTGTACAATTGTGATGAGAAGAATATCATCTCAGAATGCTATTCTGAGATGCGGGTTGGCGTTGTTTTGGCGGCACGAGGGGGACCTACACAATATTAGACAGGTGGTTTTGATGTTGTGGCTGATCGATGTACTGTACCTTCATAGAAAATAACTGATCGAATTTTAGAATGTGCCATGTCATCCGTCACACCTGTCTGGTGTGTGACCCCCTTTAATTTACCAAAGTTGTATTAAGAAATATGTTTGAAAACGCACATTGTGCAATGAGTAGCCCTATTTATATCTGAAAAAATGTCCGATATACTGTATGTCCATATCATCAGGAAAATATTTAGATTATCGATGTGTGTAAAAGGCATCGATCCCAAGCCTTGTTATGACACACGTGAGAACCAATAATGACTCACACAAAGCTATTGTATGGTTTCAGATGACTTAGAATATGGTGCATATAATATACAGAAAAAATATCTTAGCTCAGTAGGTCCTTAAAATGCAAGTGGATGGTGATGCGACCTTTTGATGCTCCAAAAAGAAAAGACATTCAGCATAAACTTCATCCATACGATTCCACTGGTTAAATGAATGTCTTCTAAAGGGCAAGATCGCTTTTGGTGTGAAAAAGATCAATATTTAAGTCTATTTAACTATAAATCACTTCCGGTCAGCAGCAGTTAATGCGTGTGACATAATCGCGTTGGCATGTAGGGCTGCAACTAACGATTATTTTGATAATCAACTAATCTAAAGGTTATTAGAGTGATTATTCGACTATTCACAGATTATTGCAACGATAAATCATTAGCTCTTAACCGACTATTCATCTTGTGCCTCAACTTAAAAGGTTGTATTAAATGTGAATACAACAAAAAAGAGGGCAAAATCATCTTTTAGAAATACCTCTAAATGATGTTCACTGAATTACAAGGAACAAAATACTTGGATTTTTATTAAATTTAATTCGTTAAAAAAATTCACAGCAAAAAGTCCTATTGTTATCAAGTGTTTTTGTCTTGTTTTCCATTTAAAATGATCTAAAAATCATATAAGGTATGATAGAAACATATAAGATAATTAGATTTGCTTTCAGAGAATGTATCTTGAGTGTAAGTGTATTTTGCATATGAGTGTATTTTTTCACTGCCAGTGCAGTAAAGACAAAATATACTTGTATTCAATATATATTCTTTGAAAGCAAGTCTAAATATCTTATATGTTGCTTCTCAGGTAAATGTATCTTGTTTTAAGGATTTTTTGATATTTTAAAATATTAATTATTAATAATTAAATATATATTAAATATTATATTCAAAATTTTCTGAATTTTTTTCCTTCTGCAGTATAGCTCCTAATAGTAAATAAGGAGTTTAAGAAATGTTATTGGAAAACAAACCAAAAAAGACAAATCAATAACCAATAATTTTTTTTATTTTTTTTATTAATTTATTTTTTTGCATTGTATATTGGGCTAAGACTACACTCTCTCACCTTTTTGTTCAATTCGATCCATCTTTAAAAAAAACTCTATTCTTAGAGCTTGAATCTATGATTTTCTTCACGATAAGATACACACAGTGACATGTATTATGATTCACTACGTCGTGAGCCATCACGTTATAATCTAGCGAGCGTCCTCATGCGAGAGGGTTTATCAGCCGGGAGAAGTTTGAAACTCTATTGCTCTGTTTTTCACACAACTCAAATGTGGCTCTGACCGCACAGAGAAATGCCTGTTTCGGAGTTTGTGCTTATTTACACAACCCGCTTACTTATTATTTGAACTTTAATAAAGGATGCATTAAACATATAACTCCGAGCTGTTTCATTTATAGACGCTCTGACAGGCAAGTTTTGCACAAGAGGAACGCCAGATCCGGCTTCGATTTATTTCATGTCAGGACGACACTTCATTTATATTTACTTATTTTATATTTTTGTAGTATAATTCCCTCATACTTTGCGATCTACATCACCTGAAGCCGTTTGGAAAATTTGGAGTGCGTCTGGACTGTGAGTTGTGTCGTCTTCCTCTCCTCATTCAGGCATGAGCTGCAGTGCTCCTTTCACGCGTCATCATTAGGGTTTCATGATCCCGTGTTACGTTAAATGAGATCAAACGACTATACGACAACGGAAATTTTTGTCAACAATTTTTTTATTGTCGACGTTGTCTAATGTCGACTGATTGTTTTGGCCTTATTAGCATGTTCACAGGAGAACAGATGCACGTGCCACACACCCAGAAGAGCGGCGCTGTTTACAACTGAGTAGGAGGAATGCTGTACAGAAGCGTAATTGGTTTTGGTTTAGATCTGTATTTGTGTCTGTATGTTTACTCACAATGGTGAATTTCTGTGCTCATCCTGGATTTCTTAACTGAGAGAAAAACGTGAGATTATGTCCGAACATGCCAACGCGAATACGTCACACAACAGACCGCATGAACTCCGCCCTCTCGTGAATGCGTTTACTATTGCTGACCAGAAGCGATGATTTATACTTAAATATTGATCCTTTTTGCACCAAAATCGATCATTTAGCTTTAGAAGACATTCATTTAACCAGTGGAGTCGTATGAATGACGTTTATGCTGAATGTCTGTTCTTTTTGGAGCTTCAAAGGTCATATCACAAACCACTTGCATTTTAAGGACCTACTGAGCTAAGATATGTTTTCTATTTTTCTTCAAATGTGTTTTGCTGAAGAAAGAAAGTCATATACATCAGGGATAGGATGAGGGTGAGTAAATGATGTGAGAATTTTCATTTTTGGGTGAACTGTCCCTTTAAGGACTTACTGAAGGAGTTAAATATCAATACAGTCATTCCCCTTTCCTAAAATATTTCAGTCAAGAAATCATACCCTGCGTTTCAGAAAATCTGCTCTGTGCCACACTAAAGAAGAGATTCCACTAAATCTTTAAAGTATTGGCTTATTTTTCATTTCACCCTTTAGTTAATGAATCAGGTTGGGCTTGGGAAAAAAATGCAAAAAAGAGTCAGCATTCATTAAAGACTCATTTTCTCATGTTGTGCTCCAGAGACTGAGATTATGGAGTCCTCCACTAAGAATGAATGGACCTTGAATTTAACAACAGCCACAGCAGTCAGCAAGATTCGAGAGCTACTCTAACCACGTGTTTTTCTAGGAAACTATTCTAATGTCTGAGTCATCTCCTCATGCAGTGCGCTTGACACGCTTCTGCAAGGGCACATGCTGGAAGTTAAACCTGTTCTGTGTTGCAAAGAGCTTTAGCGTGCTAATCCGTTGAAACTGTGATTTGCATAAGTCAGGGGGATAACTCTACTGCTGCTGGAGAACTGTCTGGTGCTCACGAGACTTTGAGCACACACAGTATTACACAAGTAGTCTTTTTTTAAATTCCTAACGGCCGCCCAGTCGCCCACAGATTACCAGTCCACCTCCGCAGTGCTGTTGTTTAGTACCTGTCTAGGCCTGTTTGAGGTCAGGTTCACCTCGTGTCTCTGGTCTCATTTGGTACACCTACTCTTTCAAAACGGTGAAGTGAATTGGTATTTGAAAGCAGCAGCCACAATCAGACATTGTAAACACAAAATCTGTACGTTTAGAGCAGCTTGACACTTTGTGTTAACCATGCACAAAAGCTGTGTATCTTATTTTTTAGCTGTGACTTAATTATCCTATTACTAGGATATTATTAGTATTAGTATTTTTTTTGTTGGTCGCTTGGTTTCTATTTCTGTAGCATTGCAAGAGGTAGTCACAGTGACATCTCATTGGTCCAAATTTCTGTTTCACATACTGTATATATAGAGTTAAATTTCAGCACTTTCACAATCTGCGATTAATCGTGATGTGGTGGTGTAATGCCGAATAGACTTAGGAATAGTAGTCCACTGTAGAGTCCACATCAGTACGAACTCGGCAAAGGGAGCGCACGATCATCTTTCAGAATCATAATGACAAATGGGATGTGACGCAACCATACTTGACTGCTGTATCCAACTATATTAGGTTGCGGATCACATGAGCTTCACTGTCTGCACCATTCGTAGTTGCCGCATAGCACCACTGCATTTGCATAAAGTTGAACTCTGCACAAGTTTAGCGCAATTGCCAACTCTAATTGGAAATGAATGACTTTCAATAGCATTGTTGTTTCAAACCGCTGTCAGTGTGAATGCCGATTTACTTGTCACTGGAAACTTGTCGCATCATGCCAGATTAGAACACTGTGTTGGTGCCTTTATCCTCATTAGTGTAAATGATTAAAAGGTCACTGCCTTTCTTTTTAGATTACTTTCCCCAGGCGCAATGAAAAACTGTGTGTTTTTTTACTTCAGACGATTTTACGAAAGATTTGCCACGTGATTCTGTTTTCCTCGTTTATTTGTTTATCTGCAAATCTATTTCTAGATATTCTCAATCGCTGTGTAATGCAGGATGGCACATTTGGGAGAGTTTATCTTAGCATGCCTGAAAATCTGTCAATGAAAATGAATTTGTGTGTGTGTGTGTGTGTGTGGTGTGTGTGGCTAGGGTGGGGTGAGGGGGATGGCTTCATATGGGACAATGCAGTGCTGCTTCACATGCTGTCTGAACACAGCAGATCTGTGTGTGTATGTAAATCCTGCAGGAAGGGGATTTGGGCTAATTTGGATGGAGCAACGTCTCATCCTTCATCGACTTTATAAATTTAGTGAAGACGCAGTAGCAGCTAGGTGTAGATTACATACATAAATCCATGCATACACACTAATTTCACAGGGCTCTGGTGAGGTTATCAATCTCCAATAATTTCATCATACAACCGTATATTTGGGTATGTATTAGACTAAATATTATTATTTTGCCTAATACGTCTCTCAAAATTTGTCTTGCAGCCTTGCACGTTTTCCATTGTGTTGCATCACCTTTATGTAATTATACAAGCAATATAAAAGTGTAACAATTTTTTTTTATGTTAAAATATTTTCTCCTATCCCAGTTTTATACGCAGAGATGACTACAACCAAGCCTTTCGTAGGTTGATTCCCATGAAAAATGTCAACTCTGTGGAGCTATCAAAAAAATATTTTTTTTTGCATTGGCTCAACCAATGGTGTGGGTTTGTGACAGGATTGTCTGTTTGTTCGACCAATGGAAGACCAGGGGAGTGTTAAGGAACCTGTTTGAAAGTAGACATTTTTGGAATTCCGTTTGGTGATGGCAGTGGTGCAGAAATTACACACTTCGCTATTAACATGTGGTTGACTATAAATGACTTGGTGGTTATTATACCAAAAGAAAAATCCATTTTATCATAGGAGAGGCCACAGGCATATACTGTGTCGTAGTTAATAAGTGAACCATTAATTCCAGAGCTCTGCCCTGTCCTTGATTGGTTAATATATGAGTGTGTTTGTGTTTTAAGAGAGGAGACAGGGTTGATTAATGTGTCCTTGGTGTTTATTGTAGATCTATCCTGACCCTGAGCTGGAGCAGCAGATATTGGCTCTGGCCATCCGCTGTATTCACAGTGAGGAGGGCTGCCGCTGGACTGGCCAGATGAAACAGCTACAGGTAAGCATAGTTTTTATTTTGTTTTGTTTTTTGCAGTTTATTTATTGTGACAGTCTGAAAAATTACATGAAACGATAAGCAGAAGAGATCAGGAAATGAGGCAAGCCGCATTCGAACTTGAGGCTACAATCAAATTTATCTGGATACATTTGAAGACTGCGTTTTCGTTTTCAAAATGCTCTCCGTCCACACTGCCGTTTTCCAAAAATTGCTCGTCCACACTGAAACTTAAATCCCCTTTCAGCGCATGCGAAAAATCGCCATTCCATGTACGGTCTGACAGCAAGTCTGAGTAAACTTCCCGTCACCTTTGAAGGAATGCTTTGTGAAGGTTGTACAAAGTAACATTTAGCTTTAACAATGCTATCAAAGTGGGGCCTGGGTAGCTCAGTGAGTATTGACACTGACTACCACCCCTGGAGTCATAAGTTTGAATCCAGGGCATGCTGAGTGACTCCAGCCAGGTCTCCTAAGCAACCAATTGGCCCGGTTGCTAGGGAGGGTAGAGATACATGTGGTAACCTCCTCGTGGTCATTATAATGTGGTTCTCGCTCTCGGTGGAGCACGTGGTGTGTTGTGCGTGGATGCCGCGGAGAATAGCGTGAAGCCTCCACATGCGCTATGTCTCCGTGGTAACGCGCTCAACAAGCCACGTGATAAGATGCGCAGATTGACGGTCTCAGATACAGAGGCAACTGAGATTCGTCCTCCACAACCCGGATTGAGGTGAGTCACTACGCCACCACGAGGACTTAGAGCTAATTGGGTATTGGGCATTCCAAATTGGGGAGAAAAAGGGGAGAAAAAACACAATGCTATCAAAGTAAAGTACAGGCACAACAGCGCTGCCACAACATGGGCTGCCTTTTTGATTGTTTTAAGTTGAATAGATCACATGACTTCGTACATGACAACAAATACTTCATCGTATTAAGATATCTCAGCTTCCCCTGTCCACACTGCAACGTTAAGATGGCGTTTTCAAATGTATCCATTTGGAAGAGTGTTTCCAAAATGCTCTGTTTTCGTTGTAAAAAAAACGCTGTCTTTGTTTGGATAGAAGGCCAAAACGTGGAGAAAAAGATGCGTTTTCTAACGAAAATGTATTGGTGTGGACATGGCCTATGTGGCACACATATAAGCTGTACCCCGCAATATATTTTTTGGGGAGGGGAAATCACTATATATCAATATTTTACCTCACAATACTGTATTGATATTCTAATGCTAAGAATTTTGACTTTTGGTTGCATTTTTCACATATTATTTTTGGGAAAAATAAATTAAGAGCAAGCGTGTGAGAAGAGAAAACGTACAACAGCATTAGATTTATGAAACTCTAAAATGAAACTCTTCCAGTCAACCAAAATGTGAACTCATAATGAGCTAAGAATATAAAAGTCTATTACTTGTTCCATTTGTAAGGTTGTCCATACAGATCCTCCGTACAGCTAGACTGCAGTGGTTTTCATGTACTGATAAACTTCTATGGCTCTACAATGAAATAAAGCAGGAAGTTCAGCACTTGTTGCACAAATCATCGAAATCCAATAAAGATAAATGAGAAGCAAGTAAAAGATTGCAATATATCACCATTTTGAATTGCAACATTCCAAACAAAGAATCACAATATTATCATATCGCAACCCATAAATTGATATAATATTATATTGTATCTTGTTTTAGTTGTGCAAAGCTTCTGTCTGGTCTTTTGTTCTGTAGCTTTGTAGATTTCGTACTCCACTTGCATAGCGGCTGGTAGCTATAAGCTTTTGGCGCAGTACTACATGATTGTTTTAGTAGTGTGTTGAGGCCGAACTGTCTTACTTACCAACTCTCCCTTCATCTGTTTCTTTCAGAGCCACTTCTCCACCTGCGCATTCAACGTGATCCCCTGCCCCAATCGCTGCTCCGTGAAGCTGACTCGCCGGGACCTGCCTGAGCACCTGCAGCATGACTGCCCCAAACGCAAGGTCAAGTGCGAGTTTTGCGGGAGCGAGTTCACAGGAGAGGCCTTTGAGGTATGCCAGAAGGCTTTAACCGCCCTGCTGAAAAAAACTGTCTAAACTTTGCTGGTCAAAGCTGGTTTAAGCTGGTCTCCCAGCCTTACCAAAATGGTTTAGCTGGGCAGCCACTAGTCTCCTAGCCTGACTAAAACACCTCTAAAACCAGCCAGACCAGGCTGGGAGACCGGATAAGACCAGCAAACCATTTTAGGCTGGTTTAAGATGTCTTTTTTTGACATTGTAGTCAGATTATGACAAAAACAGATTGTTATTGTTTGGAATAATAGCTTATTGGATCTGTTGGAACATTACCTTAGCAGTATTAGCTGTCTTGTTTGATTTTTGTGCTATAATAAGGATTACTACATCAAGGAAGGCTTGAGCGCTTCACACTGTGCTGTGATTCTCTCGATGTGTGAACTCTAAGAATTCGTTACTAGCAAATTGGCAGCTAGCTTGATCTTGTAGTAACACAAGATCTTCGGTTGTTCGCTTTTACACATCTAATTCAAACCTCATCGTGCATAAATGAGACATTTATTCTTGTTTAATGTTTTTTATTGGAATTGTTCTTTGTGTTTCATGGCTGGACTGCAAAATTGCACAAAGTTCATGATTAAAGAACAGTTTTACTTGGGATTTAAAACTGCAGTGCTTGCAAGTTTGGTGTTTCTTTGTATGGTGACTTGTCTGATTCTTTGTCTTTGTATAATTACAGTGCTTGCAAGGCACCACTGTTTTGATATTTTTCAAACATTCAAGGCTGCGTTTCCCAAAAGCATTGCAAGCTTAACATGATCATATAGACCATTGGTGCCAGTGGTTTCTATAATCTACTTAGGCTTACGTTGCTTTTGGGAAACGCTGCACTGGTTAGTTTCGTGTGGTTTTTTTTTTTTTGTCTTAGGGGTGCTATCTATTTGTTAGCTGTTGTAAAATTAGCATTAGCATTTTTAAGAAAAGTTAAAAAAATCTCTTTGAATTATATTGATAGCTTTTTTTTCCATTTGAAATGTAAATAACAGTGATGGCATCAACTTAATGTCTTGGTCTTTCCTATATTTATTTGCATACTGCATATTTGTATGTTCTCTCTTGCATCTGTTTAACAATCTATAATCACATTTATGCTGCAAAGACAGTCACATTGTATGTTAATGTTTTAGCTGACAGAAAACAAGATGTGTGCTGAGTGTCATGGCAATGGCAAAGCAGCTCAGATGCAGCTGATTTCATCCCAGAACCAAAACCTAAAACATACGTTTACCTAAAGCTTCAACAATGTTCTTTTCCTGCCTTGCAAAAGCACTGCATTCTAGTTTCTTTTCTCCTTCTGATGTCCCTCTTTCTTGGTTTGTGTCCCTCAGAACCACCAGGGCATCTGTCCACAGGAGAGTGTCTACTGCGAAAACAAATGTGGAGCGAGAATGATGAGGAGACTCCTGTCCCAGCACACCATGACAGAATGCCCCAAACGCACCCAACCCTGCAAGTACTGCGGCAAAGAGTTCGTCTACGACACCATCCAGGTCTGTGACAACAGAGGAACCTTAAAAGGAGTAGTTCACCCAAAAATGAAAATTCTGTCATTATTTACTTGAAAATACTTTTTCCAAACATGTATGACTTTATAATCTGTATGATGTTTCTTCTGTAGAACACGAAAAATTATTTTTTGAAGAATATCCTGGCCATGCTTTTGCATACAATGAAAGTGAATGAGGACTGGGGCTGTCAAGCTCCAAAATTACCAAACAATCACTTTTAAAGGATCAAAATAGTGGTCCATATGACTTGTGTGCCGTATTCCAAGTTTTCCGAAGTCATGCGATCTCTTTAAGGCAAGGACCAAAATTTAAGTTGGTTTTTACTAGAAAATTTGATATCCACTCTAGCTCTCCTTAGCATGTTTATCACAGTTCATGAGAGCAGTTCGAATCGTTATTTGAATAGTTCTTTTCAATAAATCAGATGATCCAGTTAAGGAAATTGGTCTGAATTATTTGTTCACAAATCAGACTGATCCAGTTCTCTAGTTCTCAAACTTACTGACTCAATGATTCACTTGCAGCGGTTAATAGTCTGCTAGAGTGGAACATTTTCAGTGAAAAATCAAACTGCATTGGAACCATATTATGGGGGTGTAAATAATGACAGATTAAAAAAAAAAAAAAAAACATTTGGGTGAACTATTCCTTTAAATAATTTATTGCCTTAACTTAAACTGCTCTACTGTGTAGACGTGTGTCTGTGTGATGGATAAAGGGATGTAAATGTTGTGTGTTTGTTGGGTTTTCTGTGGGTACATCCAGCACTGGTTGCTAATGGAACAGTGGCGGCTCAGTGGCGAATTAAAGGGGTTTTGAGGTTGCACAGGGTGGGATGGCAGAGGGTCTGTGTCTACATAAACGCAGTCTTTCATGATAGATTCTGGGTTTGGTGCCAGGTAGCCACAGCTTGGTCTGGCCGAGCTTCTTTTAGCAACACCTGCATTCACACATATAGAGGTATACAGTACATACTGAAAACACTGCGATATTCAGCAACCCAGCAAAAACACACACACACTGCTTACACTTCCTCTTATAAAGAAGGATTTACATTTCATGAGCACCTCTTTCTGTCTTTGTTACATTTGGTGCATGCTTTTCTAAAGAAAAATCATACAAGCATAAGTACTTTAGTTGAGCTCATGGTTATTCAGTGAATCCATGCATATTTTAGTGCTCACACCTCCTTTCATCAAGCTGTTATTACTCAACAAATACTGCAGAAATGACAGCACAACCTTCAGGTCCTCATCAATGCTGACTGCTCCCTTTCATCCCACAGAACCATCAGTTCCACTGCCCTCGCTTTCCCGTGCAGTGCCCTAATCAGTGTGGAACCCCAAACATCGCCCGAGAGGATCTGGCTAACCATGTGAAGGAGAGTTGTGGCAGTGCATTGGTCCTCTGCCCCTTCAAAGAGGCTGGCTGCAAACATAGAGTGAGTCCTTTTACACCTCCTGCACTACAACTTTTTATTAAGCTCACTGCATTCAAATGCTGCTATGTGCAGTTTGCCTTCCTCAACACCTGAAAAAATTGTGTCTGCTTCAGTAAGAATGTACTCTGATGTAAGTTAGAACTCTTTTTGAGGATGTAAATGGACTGTCTGCTTTGAGATGTCATCTCAGGGAGGTTGTGGAAACTAAGTTACATATATATAGTATACCTTGAGTAAGTGCATCACCCTGGGGTGCAGGCAGCACAGGCAACAACTCAACAAGGTGGCATGTTACTGGTTTCTTATCCTCACATGCATTATATAATGTAGACCCTAGAGTAGACGACAGATTTAATTTGACGTGAACGAAAACAAGGCTGTGAGGATAGAATGCTGTTTGATCAATGGGCATAGAAAATATTCCCACAACCTGCCAGTGGACTAAAAATCTTGCAAAGCATACAGTAGTTTTTTTTTTTTTAATTTGGCAACCTTAAGATAGATAGAAGTACAGTCCATTCAATATATCGTACTGTCGTGTAGGGTGTCGATCATTCAGTTGACAAAACATTGAAAATACGTCTTTCCACAACCTGCCGTTGGACTAAAAATCTTGCAAAATATAGGTCTTGAAAATTTGACAACCAAGAACCTTAAGATAAATAGAAGGACAGTCCATTCAGTATATCGTACTGTCATGTAGGGCTGCCTCCTCTAAACAATGCAAGTGAATGTCCTCCATGTTTTGACGGTCCAAAATACATATTTAGGGTGCATCAAAATAATCCACACGACTCCAGTCGACAAATAAAGTTCTTCTGAATGCAAACGATTGATTATTTTGAGAAACAAAACAATATTTATATACTTTTTAACTACAAAAGTTTGCTTCCTTACATCTCTGTGACGTGCGCTCATGAGAGTGATAACGTAAGCTTGTTGGTAAGGTCACGCGTCACGTGGAGGAGTCAGGAAGCGCGTCATTGTTTACAAGAAAAATTTGTGCCGTTCACAAACCAAAATAGTCCAAAACAATTTCAAAACAATATAAAAGAAAAGAAAAAATAATTTCCAAATAATAATTAAAAAAAAAAACAATGTAAACAATGATGCGCTTTCTTACTCCTCCACGTGACGCGTGACCTTACCAATGAGCTTACGTCATCACTTTCACGAGCACGCGTAAATTATCAGCAAATTTTCATTTTTGGGTGAGCTATTCCTTTAAGACAGCACAACATACTTGGCCTCACTGATGAAATACGAGCAGAACAAATGTTGAAATTTCGAATAAATCATGCGTAAAACCATTTTTACTTAAATTGTTGCATTCAATTTACACAAGAATGGTTTTACGATCAATTTACACAGTTCATTCTGCTCGTGTATCATGAATGAAGCCCATTGAATGGACTGTACCGTCTATCCTTTAAAGCCTTGTTTTTCATTTACGTCAAATTAAATGTAGCTTATACTAAAGTCTATAGTTATGATGATAGCATCATGGAGATAGAAACAAGATTAAATTTTGTTTCTTCTTCTCCAATCAGTTTTACATAAAGCATATGTAAATGTTCTCTGCTCTGTTTTCTAGTGCCCAAAGATGGCTATTGGTCGACATCTGGAGGAGAGCACAAAGTCCCACCTCACGATGATGTGCACTCTGGTGGGGCGTCAGCGACAGGAAATCATGGATTTGAGACGAGAAATGGAGGAGCTGTCTGTCAGTCACGACGGCGTTCTTATCTGGAAGCTGACCGACTACTCACGCAAACTGCAGGAGGCCAAACTCCGCAACAACCACGAGTTCTTTAGCCCGCCCTTCTACACACACCGCTATGGCTACAAACTGCAGGTGTCTGCATTTCTAAATGGTAACGGCAGCGGGGAGGGCACACATCTGTCCATCTACATCCGCGTGCTGCCCGGCGAGTACGATAACCTGCTGGAATGGCCCTTCTCGTACAAGGTGACCTTCTCCATCTTGGACCAGAGCGACCCATCGCTGTCCAAACCTCAGCATATCACAGAGACCTTCAACCCTGACCCCAACTGGAAGAACTTCCAGAAACCATGCAGCAGCCGGAACTCGCTGGACGAGAGCACGCTGGGTTTTGGCTACCCCAAGTTCATCTCGCACGAGGAGATCAAGAAGAGGAACTACATCCGTGACAACTCCATCTTCCTCAAAGCTTCCATAGAGATCCCCCAAAAAATCATGTCTTAAATTTAATGGGACTTAAGTGAAGATTTTTCTCGACAAGTCTTGATGGACCCTTATCAACAACTTTACTGAAAGACTCAGTGCTCGTCTGTCTGGTTATTTGGCTGGCTTCAGGAGCCAGTATGTAAGTGTTTGATCAGCAAAATCACTCTGAAGTGTTTTGGATTTGCTTTTTAACACTTTCTTCCTCAATTTACAGCAACACCTTTGGACATTCAGTAGTGCCTAGAACATTTATTTTAATTTAAATGTTATTTTTAAAGTGTGATTTTATTTTATTTCCCTAACAGATGTCAAGTATAAAGTAAAAGATTGAAGCGGACCGTGAAAGGATATTCATAACCTTTGCACTTTGAGAATGTTTGAATATTCTTCAGAGGCAATGGAGCTCTAAATCACAACAGCAGTCAGTACTGTTATGCCTGTGTTAAGAATTCAGCAAACACACACTCACACAAAAACCTTCTTGACCCTTTTGTGTACACACATTCGCCTGGTATTGGCTCTTGAAAAGAAACTCAACGATGGGGGTCAAAAGAACCTAGCTTTCCTGTTTAACTTGTTTTAAGTAAACTAACAACTAACAATGGCTGTGAACTAAATGTAGCTTAACTTAAGTATGAGACTTGTTTGAATTAGACTCCAATTTTGAACGGTGTATTGTAGTACTTGATGCATTGTTTTTCAACACCCTGTTGTTCTTAGATAGACAGGACTTCTGCGCCCACGTTCTGTTTGGGACCGATTCCAGGAATTTAATGGGTGAAGGTGCTAAAAGCGTACTTTTTTTCATTATTGTACGATGGAAACGAAACCTTTTGCAACTCCTGCACTCCAGTCTGGATCGAAAGCCATGCTAGAGTTTGTTTACATTCAGTCTGTGGGCGTTGGGTGAGGATTGCAGGTCACATGATCTTCAAAGTGGACCACTTTTTGTACTGTTTTCTTAACCACCGTGTGTTGAGGGCTTGTTATGTTTCGGCAGACGAATGGTCAAAAGGAACCAAATTTCTTTTTGTAATATGTGAAGAAAAAAAAAATGTGAGCAACACCAGTTGCGTTTGTTTCATAAATGGAGGGTGTTTTGAATGTGAACTTTGGACTCACATGCGCGGTACACTCTTTCTGTTTTTTTTGTTTTTTTTGTCTTACTATGCCGGTCAATGAAAGCTGACAGATAGAAAGGTGCGGGCACTCGCCACGGTCGCCCCCAAAACGTGTTGGTGCCTCAGGTGCGAGGGCATCTTGTTCGAGCAGCACTGGTAGCCATGGTTACCTGTGCCTGTAAAAGCAGACGTAAAAATGAGGAGAGTTCTTCCATGTGCCTGAGGAAGATGAGCCTTGTGCAATATGGCTGCCATTGCTCCATACAGACCAGTGGAGGACTTTGTTGATACTTATTATATATTATATGTGAATACTAATAAAAAAAAAAAAAATGCAAAAGCACATTCTTCTTCACATTTAATCTCGCTACGATACCAGCAAATATTTTGCAACGTTTTTGAGAGAACCTGAAAAAAAAAAAAAAACTTTTTTTTTTTTTTTTTTGCTAAGATTCTGTATTTTACAAAATACTTCAGATGTTTTCTACAACACTTTTTTCGGAATGAGTTTGGGGAGGGCCTGTATGTTTACATTTTATGGACCCTTATTATGTTTCACCTCTGTGGCATTTGCTCGATCATTCTGTTTGTCTGGTTTGAATTTTGCATATTATGTCTGTATTATTTCCTGTTGAAAGTATTTATTTTAAGGCGCCATGACATAAGCTTGTTTAAAGAAATAGTGCAGATGTTTTTATAAGTTGATTTGATGATTGCTTGTCACATATCACTTGAAATAAAACAGTGTCTACAAGATCAGCTCTCAATGGTGTCATCTCTCACGTGGTGTTGGAAAAACACCTGAGCTCTCTGTTCTGGGTGCTTAACAGACAGTTTTTCTCACGTGACCGTTTGTTCTTACTATTTACATGGCCCACAGTCACAAATGTTTGCCAGTCCCACAGGATTCTCCCACAAGACCAACAACATAAAGCTTTTGTAGAAGAAACAAACCACAATCGTTTGAGGAAGCACATATCCTCCAATTTAGACTCAAATATCCTTGCACTAACCTACTGTAGATTAAAGTTAAATTATGTCTTATATGGCCATAGAAGACCTGAAAATATCAGGGAATTTTACAATTGTGATTTATTAGCCTGGAAAAAAGTAATTTAAATTATTAATTGAAGTCCTGGAAATTCATATAATGAATAGTATATTTTCATTATATGAATCCGTCCGTCCGCCAGTCAGTCAGTCTTGACAAACTTTATTTTTCTATTATTGTTTGGGAAAAATCCTAGTTATCATGAATGACCGAAATACATTGGTCCAAAGTTAGGTTGACATTTTTGCGGACATCAGCACGTTGCTGCAATGTATTTTGCTTTTGCTCCACTGTTTGAAATGTGTCTCAGTGGCACAGCTTTTATTTTATTTGCTCTATTTCCAAGCAGTCACGAAAATTGCCAAGTCTGCACTGTTTTTATTGTTTTGTTTTACAACAGTAACAAAAAGAGGTCTATATCTGATTGCTAAACTGAGTTTCCTCCACTCACATCGCCTCTGCATGTGCTGAGAGATGAAGAGAGAGGAAGCGAAGCAGGCACATGCTCAACTTTGATGTTGTGCCAAAGGTTTTCTGGACTCTGTATGGGTAAATGGGAGTTTGGGGAGCAAAAAGAACCATATACCGATTCCTCACAGGTCCCCCAGAGAAGAAAAGCTGTTGGTTAAATTTGCTACTAAGACAGGCCAAGCCAAAAATATCACATTAAAACTGCAATGAAAGCTTAAAAACATAACTTTGTGATCTGAAGAATGTAGATTTCGAATCAAACGGTACCACTTAAAAGTTTCCACATATTACAATAATAGTAAAGTCATCAGCACTACAACACAAAGGTAAATGTGGGAATTATGTATTGACCAAAATGTTTAAGGCAAAGCTATCTCAATCAACTTCATGAGGTGCCACCTGGGATACTTTTTAAACATTATTGAAGGTCGGACAAAACAAAAAACAGATTTCAACATTTTTCTTTTTGTTATATGAAGGTCACATTAAAGCTGACTTGGAAACATTTTACCAGGACTTTATTATTTATTTGTGGTACTTTTCAAATACCTTTTATGTAAAGATTTGATTGTTTTAGCCTTATCTTAGATCCAGACTTTCAATATTAAACTAAGAAAATTTCACCACACCAAATTTTTTTTGCCAAACATAAAGTTTTTGTCAAAAGTTAACAAAAGTCAACAAAAGTGTCCATAAAGAGCAAACTTGAGATGAACTATGAGACAAGTGATGTTTGAAGGAAACAAAGAAAAATCAAGGTACAGTAAATATCACTTGTGAGCATAATATTTTGGTAACACTTTACCATAAGCTTCCATTCGTTAACATAGTTAATGCATTGTGAATCATGAACAAACAATGAACTATTTATTACAGCATTTATCAATCTTTGTTCATGTTAGTGAATAGAAATGCAATTGTTCATTGTTAGTTCATGTTAGTTCATAGTGCATTAACTAATGTTAACATATACAACTTTTGATTTAAATTGAATTAATGAATTACTATATGTTAATATTAACCAAGCTAAATAAATGCTTTAAAAGTATTGTTCATTGTTAGTTTGTGTTAACTTATGTTAACAAATGGAAACTTATTGTAAAGTGTTACCACTTTTTTTTTATTGGCTGTCATTTTCAATCAAGCTGTAATTTTGCAGAATTATGTGAAAAGTGTGAAAATAGTATTTAATTGTATTTAGGATACATAAAATGTTGGCTATGAAATCAGCCATAGCAAGACAATGGAGTACAACATTCTATTCCAAAAATGTTAAAAATGTTATTTCCATTACCTTCATTTCCACCTCAGAATTCTATTAAACACAATAGCCTACAGAATTTTAAAAGTGGTGGAAATTAAACTGTGGTGGGAATTTTCAAGACTTTTAATAAAAATGACAAAAAATAAATAAGATGCATGTACATACAAAACTTGATATTGTTATGAAAAAAATAGTGATTGTGAAAAATGTTTAAACAAGACTTTACTTTCTAAAAGTTTGCAGTGCTAAAAGTGCCTGAAGTTCATACTTCATAGTTCAATCTGCCATCTTATCACGTGGCTTGTTGAGTGCGTTACTTCATGCTATTCTCCGCGGTATCCACGCACAACTCACCACGCGACCCACCGTGAGCGAGAACCACATTATAGTGACCACGAGGAGGTTACCCCATGTGACTCTACCCTCCCTAACAACCGGGCCAATTTGGTTGCTTAGGAGACCTGGCTGGAGTCACTCAGCACGCCCTGGATTCCAACTCGCAACTCCAGGGGTGGTAGTCAATGTCTTTACTTGCTGAGCTACCCAGGCCCCATATCAAAAGGTGTTTAAGATAATGAGAAAAATACATTCAGACAAGTGCATTCAAAATTGTTACGTTGTTTTGGTAAAGTATACTGTAATCGAGTTGGAGATTTCTAATATGTACGTGTTGGAGATTTCTAATATAGTCTTTTAGGGAGTCATATTTGCACATTTCCTGACATTATACTAACTGTGAAAGTCACTTTGAGAGTGTTCTGAGTAAGCTTCTCCAGCCTTATCGTTTTCCACAGTTGGGCTAAACACTGAGTTATTTAAATTTAACTGCAATAACCCAAAGCCATGTTGATGGCCCCTAAGTTTCCTGGCAAAGCAAGTTCAAACAGCAGCCCTAAGCTCCTCTCGGGCAGAGCCCAGTGAAAATAGTAACATCTAATTACACATTAGCTCATACATGTTTCTCATGCAGAGTGGAAAAGTCACGTGCGGGCTCAGCTACAGACTGCACTTTGGTCTCAATGTCACTTACTGATGACTCTTGTGCAATAAGTCAAAGTCTCTCTCTGAATGTGCAGTGATTGAACATTGTTTATGCTTTGCTACTAGGTGAGGCCCTCAGCAGACTAAATCAGAACTTTTAATGTGTGATGTGTGTTAGAGAGCTTTAATGAGTTTGGAGGGTGTTTACATGTCAAGTGGCATCTGTAGGCAATGAATGTTCAGCAGAGTGTGGAGAAGGACAGGGATGTCTCTTTACTGACTCACTGTTGAAAAGGTGTTTTTGACTACATTTTAGTCATAACAAATCTTGGAATGAATATAAGGTGTTTCATTGGATATGACTAGTTGATAGATTTGGTCTTGGCTGACTAGATCTTCTTACTCTGCTGAGTTTTGCTTCCAGGCTGATCTCAAAGGGAAATCGGAAAAAGTAGGTTGACTTTTCTTTAGCTAAAATTGGTCTGTGCTTACCAAAATGCGAAACACTGCCCCCAATGTCCAAAGCTATAAGTGTTGTTGGGGGTATCACGAGTGAGCTCCATTTTCCAGGTGTAATGTCCACGGAGGGGCGCCAAAAGCGAGTTTTGAAGCGAGTTGTTTTCTGCTGTACAGGCTGTAATACAGTGAAGAGCACTGTAATAGGTATTTTATAAACTGTACCTCCAACCCAAACCCCAATCTTAAACCTTACCATCAATGGAGTAAATTGTAATGTTAGAGGGAAAAAATGCAACCTCTGAATCTCACTCATTACTGTTTATGCAAAAACAATACTTCCTGGTTAGGGTTAGGTCAACACAGGATCTGAACTCTGGTCTTCCACGCTGCGTGCTTCCGGTCGTGCCACAGGGGAAGGTAATCATGCCTGATAGGAGATGCCGCTTGTCAGTGAGTCGGCATAATGTGTCTTTTCCAAGGGTACCGGAACTCTCGGACACAACATGTTGACTTCCCGTGTGATCTTGTTGCTACTACTAGAACATACACAGATATGCTGTGTTCAGCATGTTAAGGCAGTCGCACACTGGACGAGATGCGCCACGTCACGTCGCGGGTAGGACACGCCACAGGTATCAAACAGTGCACGATGATGCGGTTCAGGTGGCAGACAGTACACACAAAAGTGTATCAAGGTTTTTGACTTCTTCAAGAATGAACAGAGTGACATTGATGAGTTTGCAGGTTAGTGTGAAACTGGTGTAACTGAGCAGACTGAACGATTAGAAATGGCGATGTTTATTACGCAATTTCTCTATCTGAAGCATTGAATGGACTTCATTCAATCTGTCAAACCACAAAAAGACACACTTGTAACTGAAAATGCACTGTGTAGGATAAATGAAAGATACATATACACAATATATCATCACTGATGGCTAGAGTAAATAATCTATGTCCTTTAATAATTATTTTGGTCGAATGTAATGGAAAACTTTGCGAGTTTCGCTCAGTGGCGCAGCAGAAATTTGAGCAGCCTCCGGAGTCGTAGCTGGTGGCGGCGGTGTGCGTACCATCATTGAAAACAATTGTTTTGAATTTTAGAACGTGCCATGTCGTCCGCCAGATGCGTCCGGTCTGACCCCTTTAAGACATGTTGCTGCTGCATAATTAAATATGCATACGATCACTTTGAAGCAGATCTAGACAGTTGCTGCTGGGGGGGAGGAGGGTTTTACCATGATGCAGTAAATCCAGCTTACCTGCAAAAAACAGAGGCAATTTAAATATTAGTCTAAGAGAGTGTACACAAGCTCATTGGCTAACAGGTTACATGTCAAAGGACCTATCAGCTGCTCCATGCAATCGGATTGGCTTAACTGATTACATGTAGCCTTATCTACCAGCCTGCTTTAGTACACATGACAAACATTGTCGAAATAAATGAGAAATTCCCAGTCCAATCAAATCAGTTTTATTCGTTTAGCACTTTTCACAATAGATATTGTTCCAAAGCAGCTTTATAAAAAAAGAATGCCTAAAAAACCCCAGTAAACAAGCCAAAAGCAACTATGGCAAGGAAAAAAATGATGAGGGACAAAACTTTGGTAGGAACTAGAATAAGCTGGGCAGCCTACCTTTTCTTTAACATGATAACACTGGAAGTTGGCATGTTGTTTCCGAATGTTCCAGTACCCTGACATCTGTCCCATTATGCAGAGTCACTGAAAAGCATCATGTCCTATCAGTTATTTTTGCATCAGTTCAAGTGGCACGACTGTGTTACATCAGCAGCGTGGGAGACTGTTGAAACCAGCAAGTAACCGTTCACATAATCAGTGACTAACGCAATTCGGAGGTTCCATTTTCCCTCTAACATTACATTTGAACTTTACTGATGCTTAGGTTTAGGGTTGGGGTTTGGGGGTAGACTTAATAAAATATGCATTCCTCTTCACTGTTTTACGGCACATCATTTACAGTATAGCCAATAAAACTTGCTTAACAGCTTGCTTTTCACCTGAAACCTGGAGCTCACACGTGCCTTTACGGCCCGAAACACTTTCCGCTTCGGCCACTGGGGGCAGTGCTTCAATTTATGGTAAGCACTTTCGGTAAGTTTATATCAAGAAAAGACAACTTACTGTTTCTGAATTCACTGTGAGATCAGTCTGTTTTCTTGCAGACACATAATGAAATAAATTATTGTCCATATACCAAATGTGTACATGTATATAAATATATGAAATTTTAGGTTTTTTATTTAGTTTTTAAATATATATAATGATTAAATTGCAAGCATTGGATTCCAATATAAGGCAGCTTAAGGAATGTAGGCAGTTATCAGTGAAGTGCCCCACATGTCTGGTACATATACAGTAGGTTGTAGCTGGCGAAAGGGGTGGTTCAGAAGCAGGTGAGATTGAAGTAGGGGAGAGTGGGGTATGATGAGCCTGTGGGTAAGCTGACCCACCCCGTGTATCTAGGCAACTGTACATATTTTTTGTCATGTGTGCCATCACGAGCGTTGGAACCTGACCTTGGAGCAGTGGAAGAAGGTCACCTGGTCCGATGAGTCCCGTTTTCTTTTACATTACTTGGACGGCCATGTACATGTGCGCCATTTACCTGGGGAAGTGATGGCACCAGGATGCACTGCGGGAAGACGACAAGGGAGACGAAAAGAGCCTTTCACATTTATGTTTTGCTTCTCTCCAATGCAACAGACATTTTATAGACACACATTTCAGGCTCTATAAAGTTATAAAGGGGATGACTTTGATTTCTGACATCTAGCCTGCTCATGAACACTGTAATGAGCCCCTATTCATCTTAGTTACAGAAATGTTTTCATTGGATCACAGTGTAATGTGTACATTAGCATTTGATTAGTGTTTGATCTCCTTCCAAAAATACTTTTTTAGAGCAGGCCGGACTTTGGCATTGTCCTTGGATGCTAAAACTCTTTAAAATAGAAGTTCAAAGGATGTTTAAATGAAAGTTGAAGTCCTGTCGTGTGACAATAGCAGGGGGTCAAGAGCTCTTTCTATTTAATTTCCAATACATCATGAAAAGTATAAGCAAGCACTGGTAGAGGTGTGTTTCTAGGGGGAAAAAAAGCTCTGAATTACAGTGCTCTTACCATGCCCAGGTATCAACTCCTAATGATTGGCAACCACATCAAGCAAGATTTTCTAAGGCTAGATTACCAGAATTTTAATCAGTTTTTTACTCACAGCTATCAAATCGTTTCAGAAGGCTATGAATATAGCACACAAGTCATATGTATGACTTTTATGTTGCTTAAATGCTGTTTTTTGTCATTTTTTAACCTTGACAGCACCTGGTCCCCATCCACTTCCACTGTATGGAAAAGAGAAGCTCAAACATTCTGCTAAACTTCTCCTTTTGTGTTCCACAGACAAAAGAAAGTCAGATGAGTTTGGAACGACATGATGGTGAGTAAATGATGACAAAAAAATATCTTTTTTTGGGGTGAACTGCTCCTTTAAACTGCGAGAAAGTTAATGCTGTTGTTCAGCATAAGAGCAGGGGCAACATGCTTAAATGTAATTTAAATTATGTTACATTTGTTATGCATGACATGGTTGACGTAAAACTCCTGACAAAACAAGTAAAACTATAATATCCACTTAATCCCATGGCCATGACTCACTTTTTCTGTCTCTGTCTCTCCCCGATAAGAATAGACATTGACTCGTGATGCTTTAGCCACAGACAACAGCATGATTGCGCACTAGTGTACAATGATGCAAAACAACTTTTGTACAGCTGAATTTGTACACAGGCATTCTGAGTGCAAACATAATTTCTTCCTCACTAATTCTGCGTCAGTCATCCTTTCTGCTCTGCATGGAGGGCACTTTATCTGGGTTCAAGAGGCAGGATGGCATTATCACAGCCTGTGGGCATGAGTTTCATCTCCACAAAAGCTGAATGCTGGTGATGGGTGAGATGCATCACTGAGCTCTCATTTTAGATTACCAAATAAATTGAATTGTGGTGCTTCAGCATTTAATTTTTGTGCTGCTCTCAAGGGAAGTGTGTTCTCTGCTACCTTTCCTGTAAATGAACTGTAACCCATGGAAAATGAGCCCTCTCTGACGTATGATGAATGTGCCTTTTCATGGTAAATAGAGAGGTGTTTCTCCAGGGCCAGGAAACTGTTGGTCAGAGCCTGTGTTGCTCTCAGGGTTGTAAGGAGATGGAAAAAGTTATGGCTCAACATGAGGATGAGAGACAAAGGACAGGTTGTTCAAAGACTTAATTGTCCATCTCAGCTGAATACTTAGCTGAGGAATAGTTCCACCTAAAAGTGCAAATTCTGTCATAATTTACTCAAAGTCAGCCTTTACACAAGATTGGATCAGATTGGAAGTGGCGATTGCAGCCCGTTCTTGCCATTTTTGTATGCAACATACAGTACATCAGAAGGTCAATGAACAGACTGTGGCGGTCCATGGGTGTGGGGCTTAAACTAGCTTTTAGTAAGCATTACAATATGGATCAACATCTCATTAAGTTGATGTTAGTAAAATAAGTTCAATTATTAATGTGCTGTTCTATTGTCTTAGTATTCTGTATTATATATTTAACAAGCCTAGAATGCTGCATGGCTTAGCACATTTGTCACTTATTGTACCACACAACTTTAAAAACAATACAGAGATTACCATAATAAAACAATACTAAAAGAATACTTCATTAAAAAAATCTTCGATGCTTTGTGCTGAGCTCCAATCACGTGTTCATTTGAAATTGTATTTGTGTCGTTGTGGTTCTAAATATAGAAGTTTTTTATTTTATTTTTTTCTGTTTGAAACTAAATATCTTTTTCTTGAATGTCATGGAAATTAATCTTGGGAATTGTAGTGTTTTGGCTTTGAGTGCATTGTGGTTGTGACTGAGAGGCCTTTAATTTTGCCAGTCGGGAAGGGATATACACAGTGTTACCGTACAGAGCAGAGAGGACAGCAGACTTCAAAAACCTGATAAAAGACTATTAACATATGTGGCCGACACAATAGCCCGGGTCTGATAAAAAGCATGACCCTATTGCTGACTGCCATGTGACGTCCATGTCAATTAGATTATATATTTGAGCATTTTAGTGTATAATTGCTTTTGAGGCCACAGATTGGAGATTGCAATAAAAGGTTTGTTCTTAAAGGGTTTGTTCACTCAAAAATGAAATCATTTACTCGCCCTCATGCCATCCCAGATGTTTATGACTTTCTTCTGCTGAACACAAACAAAGATTTTTGTAGGTCCATACAATGCAAGTGAAGGGTGACTCCTTTTTTACTGTACATCTTGACAACAGTCTCCTTGGCAATCTTGATCTCAAGCTCGATTACACTTACTAGCACTATATAGTGCTCTGCGCATGCATTAAGCACTAGGAAGTGTAACTGAACTTGAAATCATGGTGGTGTCTAGAGACTGTACAGTGAAAAAAGAGATACATTTTGGTCTGTTCTCACCCAAAATCGATTGTATTGGTTCAGGAGACATGGATTAAACCACTGCAGTAGTATGGATTACTTTTAGGCTGACTTTGTGTTTTTTGGAGCTTCAAAGTTCTAGCCACCATTCACTTTCATTGTATGGACCTACAGAGCTGAGATATTCTTTTAAAAATCTTTGTTTGTGTTCTGCAGAAGAAAGAAAGTAAATGATGAGAGAATTTTTATTTTTGGGTGAATTATTCCTTTAAATAAGATAAGCTGATTGCAACTCTGATACAGTATAATATTTATTTTATGAGGCCTAAAGGAGTGTCATTGTTTCTCACTCTTCTAAATCACAAAATGCTGCTGTCAAGATTTCGCCAGAGGTCATGCCATGTGCAGCCGATGAAAGCGTCACTGCGCAAGGTGTCATTTATTTTTTTGTCTGACCTTGCACAGTCAGATCTGATCATCATAATTCGTCAAGGGCAAAGGTCAAGCTCAACCCTGAAGCTCTCACATCGAGACTGTGGTATGCTGCAGCAACCACATCACAGCTTCACTGCTAAGCTGTGCTAATCCTATTACACCCACTTTCAGCATAACCAAAACATCTCCATTAAATCTCTCTTTTGCAGCACCTTTCCATGCTGCCAACAAGAGAGATTTGTCCTCGCCAGCTGTCAGAGGAGGCTTGAAGTAAAATTCTGCAATTCAGTAAAACAATTAAAGGACTTCAAACAAGTTAAGCTGACAAGAAAACACCTCTGACATGCTGCTGATTACCACAGACAAAACATTTGGCTCATAATAATAATAAAAAATAAAAACAAAAGTTAACAGTAATGCACTTACATTTGAAGTCTATGGGGCAAGGCATTTTGAATCACTCATTCATTTTTAAGTGCTTGTTAAAGCTGTGCAGCTGTCTGCATTGGGACTATTTTCTAGTAGGTTGAACATCTGGTTTGTATTACAGATATAGTAGATGTAGTGTAGCATTCTCTATGTAAACAATACTTTGCGGATAGTTTCTGTACATCGTGTCCCTTTCTGGTATCCTTACACGTCTCATGCAAAAGTTACAGTTGTTACTGGCTTTACATGGTCATGACAAGAGTTGAAAGATTGGATGTAACTTTGCGCAGACAAGCTTGGTAAGCTATTTTATCATACTAGTCTCATGCTAAAATATGTAATCTTTCGATCTTGTAGCTATAATTAAAAAAAAAAAAAATATATATATATATATATATATATATATATATATATATATATATATATATATATATATATATATATATTATGTTTATTCTGATCCAATGCCCTGCTCAATAGACTTCCTTTGTAAGTGCATTACTGTAAATGCAATTTGTGCTTGTTTTTACATACTGAGTGATGAGTCAAATCGATTTCCTTTGGTAATTGATGTCACGTTACAGATGCTGTATAAGCTAAAGTTGTACTGAACCTGGAATATCCATTTAAGAAGCTTGTGCTAATGTGTGGCTCATTTACTATGTCTTCTTAGACATTTGAAAAGTATTTTTGTTGCATTGTTGAATTTTGAATGAATCTAATTAATACTACTTTATTTTAAATCAGTTTTAAATTTGTATTAAACACCTCAGATTTGTATATGTGCCATGTGTCTCTTCTCTCAGTGATTATAAAAGCTCACAGATTTAGTTATTCAAAGGGAGGCAAAACAAACTGTGAAATATGGAAAATCCATAGCAGATTGTCAGTGGAAGATTATCCATGGACACTTTACAGCTGACCTCTCCATGCCTCGAACGTTATTCCCATCATGGCCATTTACAGGAGAGCAGTTTTAATGTGACCATCAACACTTTTGCTGTATTTAGAGTGAAACAGCTGAGCTTGCACAGTCTCAAAGGATTCTGTTTAATTTCTGGACATTTGTTACAGCATTGACTGTTTGTCACTGGACATGTCTGTGTGGGAATATTCAGCACCTCCCTCTGTTGTGTCAAGCTATTCTCTGTGCTGATGCTCACACTGTGTGCTCCAGACATCTGTGTTAGGCATATTGTAATCTTCATTTGTTTTAAAACAATTAAAGAAAATCAGGCTTAAGAAATGAGGTTATAAACATTAAAAACTATAAAGGCATGTAATGCATCAGGAACTAGAGCGGAACAGTACCCACCCACTTTTTCAGTCCTTTTTTTTTTTTTTTTTTATTGATTAAAAAAAATAAAAAAAATAAAAGAAAATATATATATATATATTAGATAGATAGATAGATACACACAACCAGTCAAAAGTTTTGAAACACTTGACTGAAATGTTTCTCATGATCTTAAAAATCTTTTGATCTGAAGGCGTATGCTTAAATGTTTGAAATTAGTTTTGTAGACATAAATATAATTGTGCCACCATATTAATTTATTTCATTATAAAACTAAAATTTAATAATAATAAAAAAGTTTTGGACCAAATAATAAAGAAAAGCAGCCAATAAGTGCCCAACATAGATGGGAACTCCTTCAATACTGTTTAAAAAGCATCCCAGGGTGATACCTCAAGAAGTTGGTTGAGAAAATGTCAAAAGTACATTTCTGCAAATTCAAGGCAAAGGGTGAGTACTTTGAAGATGCTAAAATATAACACAGTTTTGATTTATTTTGGATTTTGTTTAGTCACAACATAATTCCCATTGTTCCATTTATGTTATTCCATAGTTTTGATGACTTTACTATTATTCTAAAATGTGAAGAAAAGAAAAAAAAAATATATATATATATATATAATAAAGAATAAGTGTTTCAAAACTTTTGACTGGTACTATATATATATATATATCATTTAAGACATTATCAAACTATCATTTGTCAAATTTTAGCATTTTTTAGCATGTTTTGAAGTGTCAGCTTTTGGCATAATGTCAGATTATGCTTATAGTCAAACCTGACCTGGTGTTACAAAGAGAAAACATAGAATAATAATTTTGTTATTTTGTGACTAATCATTTATTTCAAACATTAAAATGTATTAAATCAAAGTAAATTAATAATGATGTCAAGAAATGAACGGTAATAAACAGAAATAAACAGCAATGGACTGTGAAAATTCAATGAGTGTATAAAGCAGAAGACTCAGATTTGTTATAGGTTCTCTGTGTGTATGCTCAGATAGAGGAAACCATTTTTATTACATTGAAAAAAGTGATTCTGGTCAAAAATGACCGAACAGTATAGGAAGGTTCAAATGAAGTTGAAATAACTTAGATTGATGTCTTCAACAGAAGCACAGACCATCGATTAACATTGTAAGTGTCTCACTGGAACCTCGATTTTTGCTTTTTTTAAAGAAAAAGAGGAACGAGTCTAAATTAATTTTTGTGGTAATTAACATTATGCCACAAATGTTGTCGATTTATAAAATAAATAAAAACATTTGCTTATAAAAGCAATATAAATGAATAGGATTTGCACTTGGTGCACTCTATAGAGCTTTGGCCTATAGAGCGAAAGATCTTACAGTCCCTTCAGTAGCATGTGCTGTATAAAGCTGTTTTAAGGTCCTAGATCACTAATCCTTATAAATACAGAATTTTTTTGCAAAGATGTTTTGTGAATGTTTCATCAGCTGAACGATTAACACTAATTTATACAACAGTACAACGCATTAAAGAGACTGTAAGACTATCCCTTACAGCCTTGTTTTCAATTCCAACTAAAATTAATGATGGTAGTACTTTGCTATTCACAAGAAGCTTAGATATTTTTCAAACTCAAAATTTTGGAGTGTGCAATTGTGAATGCTTACATGGGGTGTTCATTGTGCGTGTTATTTAAGCAGACTGCGTTTGTCTATTGTTGTTCAAATCAAATTGTATGATCAATTTATACTGAAATCCACATAATTTTCCAGATTATTTTGTTTTTAAATGAAAAGTAACAGCAGAAAACAAAAGAATAAAACCTTAAATATAGGTAAAGTAACAATGGCATTATAGCACAGGCAACTGCACAGTTAATTTAAACCTGGTGTTACTATTTCAATGTAAACACAGTTAGGTAACTTCCCACACAAACATTTAGCAGGAATCTTTTTTCTGCATCATTTGTTTCCTTTATGAGAGGCGAGAAGAGCAGTTCCTTCCTTATGTTAAAGATATGATGAGTCACAGTTGAGAGTGTGTGATGTTATGATTGTCTGCCTCTGAATGTGGACTGTGAGAAAACTCTACCAGCACTGAAAGGTAGAGAGGAGTGGTTGCCAGGGTGAGGAGACTCTTTTTCATCATGCTGAGCTCTGATTGGTCAGCTAGATGTCTGAGGGAAAGGAATCCTGCCAATTGGAAACAATCAATGGTTTGTTGCCGAGGCTAAGTCGTTCCAGCACCAAGCTAACATTTTTTGGCAAAAGGTTTGCCCCATAGGTTTAAAACGAACACACTCAATAGAAAATTCAGGCTCTTCAATATGTGAAGTACTATTACATTAGGTAACCTACATGGGTCTATGAAGCTTTTGGAAAATAGCAGTTCTTTTGCCTAAGAGAGCCTCACATTCTAGATCTTGAGCATGTAAACAAAGGGGAATTACTGTTCAAATTACAATATTTTTGTTCAATTAATCATACTTTTTACTATAAAAGACATGTCTCTATCCTATTGTGATATGCATTATGCAAAAGAAATTAAAACTGCATTGCAATGGTTTTAAAATACTTACAGAGTCATCCAGCATCAGCATAACTGATTTACAAGGTCTCTATCAAATCTAAATTTAGTTATAGCTCATTAAAATATACACATCAAACATAAGTGCATGGCTAAGTAAACCACAATGCACTTCAGTTACAAGTGTGGAATACTGGCTCTATTTACATATTTTATTGAACTGAAGCCACATGACAGACAAACCCTACCTCATTTAAAAAAAAAAAAAAAAACGAGCATAAAATAATAGTCTCCTTTGATTTAGTACCGTTTGATGTCACATGACTGCTGCTCTGGCTGCTGTGTACTGCTTGTTGGCAGACTCTTTGCTGTCGTCTGGGCTGCTGTGGTTAGACAGCCATACTGAGGAACAATAGATTTTATAAGGCCCTTTGTTGGCTGACCCCCAACACCCCGTTAGCCATTTTTCTTAATCTTAGCAAACTTGTACTGTAATTCTTGAAGGAGAACAAAAATACTCCACCAAATGCTCTCAGGGGACACTATTTTACCGGTAAATCTCTCAAAGCCTGTCAAAGATATGTCCAGGTCATTTTTAAAATAAATAATTAAATAAAATTAATTTGCATAAATGAATGAAGCCTGTTATCATTTAATTAAGCAATGAAATGAATAGTTCACCCAAAAATGAAAATGCTGTCATTATATACTTACCATCTTGTTGTCCCAAACCAGTATCACTTTCGATCTTCAGTGGAACACAAAATAAAATGTTATGCGGAATGTTAGCATCATTTACAATGAAAGTAAATGGTGACTGTCATTCTGCCTAACAACTCCTTTTGTGTTCCAAGATGGAAAGAAAGTCTGGAGTCTGGAACAATATGAGAGTAAATAATGACAGAATTTTAATTTTTAGGTGAACTATTCATTTCATGGCTTAATAAAATCTTAATAGGCTTCATTTATTTAGGCATAATAATAATAAAAAAAAAAATCTTCTTTTGATCACATAAATATTTTTGCATTCTCATGATCATTATGTGTCTAGATGATTTGTATTATTTTATTTGTTCTTTCATTTCAGAAATTGAAAGAAAAATATCACATTTTGTTCAAGTCAAATGCAGTAACCCCAACAAAACATCTTGATATTTTTGACTCATAATTCATGATATTTGTAACAAATGATTTTTTTTTACCATGCAAATGAGTGAAATTTATATACTGTACACTTACATGTATTAAATGTGTATTAAGGAATATATATATTACATTTATGCATTTAGCAGATGCTTTTATCCAAAGCGACTTACAGTGAACTTATTACACGGACAATCCCCCTGGGGCAACCTGGAGTTAAGTGCCTTGCTCAAGGACACAATGGTGGTGGCTGTGGGGATAGAACCAGCAACCAATGCCATTCACAAAACACAAAGATTACATTTCTATGCTCTTTGGTTTGTCTTTTTGCGACATGTGTTTTTAGCTAAATTTTATTTCTTATTTTATCACCTCAGACAACCTTATTTGTCAATGCCGTGTTTGTTGTGGTGCTGCCTTTAATTTATGTCAAGACAATAATAGGGCCATTTGTAGGGCCTATTACTTTTACATTAATTTGAAAGAGAATGTTATGAGATTAATCATCCTTACACAGACACAATTTTCTTGGTTCACCTCAGTTTCAGTGCCATATGTTGTCAATCCACGTAGATGTGGAAGTGTAAAGCTACTTCATTGTGTCACAGCAGGCAGATGATAGCAGACAGTATTGTAGCATGAAAATAAACCTACAGTGACTGCATTTGTCTGGCTGTCATTTTACCCCTCTGGCTACTCTCTCGCTCAGAGACAATGACAACATAGATTATGTGATGTTAAGACGGAGCGCTCACAATTATCAAGCACATTTCAAATGTGACAACAATGGATGGACAGAGGGGGAATGGAAATGGGCATCCCCACATTTCTAATTACACATGTAAATCATTAGGGTTGGCATATAATTAGGGAGTAGAATTGAAGTCATAAAGGCAGACCTCAAATTAATCCAATCCGCATGCAGGATGTCATATTCACTGATAGGGAAGGTCTTATCAAGGCAGGTCATCAGTGTTTGAACTAATAGGATTGCTATATATCTGCTTGTTCTGTGAGGGTCTGACTGTTTTATAAGAGTCTGTTAGAGTCATTTCGTAATAAGAGTAACCTAAGTGAGGGCAGCTCACTTGTATGAGTCACATGGAGGGTGGGTGGCATTTGTGAATGGAGCAGGCCAGCCCCTGTTTTAGGACTATTGTCTGTGTGTGTGTGTGTCTTTCTGTAGTTCACCAAAAGACAGAGCACATCTGGAGTTGCGGCCACATAGCAGAGCCAGGCGCCAGAGCTCCTATCCATCAGCCTTTCCCTTTAGTCTGTTTTCTTGCCTCACATATGCTCGCACATGCAGGGCTGCCTGGTAACAGGGTGTAATTTCCATTCAGAAAAACAAATCTCTAATGAGGTTTGTAATGAGCCTGTGAAACATGTTTCAGGTGATGAGGCTTGGAATGGTAACGTCACTTTTTAGGGCTGGGAATGATCACAGACCAATTTAGTCTTTGCAAAAAAACAATTTTTAATCAGTATTTGTGTTTTGTTTTTCAGTAGAAATATCGAAAGAACATTAACCTCCTGAGACCCCGCGCCCACATGCGTGGACATTAAGTTTTGGATTCGCTATACGTAACACATAACTTAATTTTATTTAAACCAGCTGATCTCAGTTCAGGAGACTCTGAGCTGTCATTAAAGGGTTAAACTTTTGACGCACTGAGTCATGTGACAAAACAACATGGCGCCGATCTCAGCTGAGTTTGTCTTTGGGAGAAACGGCAACAAAACTACATCTGGTAAGAAACCTTATAAAATTTTTTACATTAAAACCTGTTTGAGTCAAAAGAGTAGAGTCTCTAGTTTCATCTGATATGCCCTTTTCTTTATTTCATTTATTTATCGCGAGACACCACGCTGTTAAACACAATGACCACGTACATGGACTATAGGCTTATTTTCCTTAAAATATCCTATATTCACTGTGCATTATCACATTGAAAATCAATGGATGCATCCAAAAGCTGGAAAATGTTGCTTTTAGAGACTTTCTATGGAGTAAGGATAAAAATAAGGTGCATTTCAAATGGTTCTGAGACCAGAGAAGACAGCACAATGGAGGTTAAATCATTCCCTAATTAGGGAGCAAGGGAGCATCCTATAGCTTTCCTTTGCAGCCAAGTGCATTCACTCCTAACATCCGGTCAAAAGTTCAGTTTCAGGATGCAGATGATGTTTGGACCACTCAACATGTTTGGCTGAAATGGAACAATGGTAATAAGTACATAGATTCTGAATTTTTCATGCAAAAATTTATTTTAACATGGTTGGCAGTGATATATATATATATATGTGTGTGTTTGTGCATTTTTCTTAGGTACTACTAGTTACAAATCAAAAAGAGGAATGGAAAATGCACTTATGCTTGGGTCTCCGGAGGTTAAAACAAATTATCAAATAAAAATTGTTTTTAGAGAAAATATCTTGAATTTACAGAATTTTGAGAATATAGTTCATTTAAATAAGATTAAAGAAATAGTTTACTCAAAAATGTAAATTCTGTGATAATTTACTCACCCTCATTTCTTTCTTTATTCTGCAGAACACAAAAGGCAATAATTTAAAGTTTGTTCTGTTCGCTGATTTCAGTACAATATCAGTTGATAGTGACTTACTTTAAAGCTTAAAAAAGCACCAAAAGTGTCAGAAATGCAACCTGTACGTCATTTTCAAGTCTTCTGAAGGCATATGATCACTTACTTTGATGAACAAACCAAAATCAAGCCAAGTTATTTTTCACTCTCAAATCAAATCAAATATTTATAAACAGAATGAGTACAAATCCAATATGGCGACACGGCAATAGCATCAAACGTAATTGCACATCTTGTGACCAAACATCGTGACATCATAACAGAAGAACTCATAGATATACATAAGTAGATGCCTTATTCGGCTGGTTCGGATACGTCGACTGTGGCACCATCTTGGAACGGTCAACAAGGAGAGCTGTTTGAATGTAAGTGAATGGAGAAGAAGCCTCAGACCGCTGCATAAACTGCTTTTGTGTGGAAACAGTTCACCATGTAATGAATTAACTGACTGGGTGCTAATTGTCAGTATGTTTGCCATATTCATTAGTAGAGGACTTTATTTGCAGAAGTGAAGAATTTTTTTATCATCTAAAATATTGCCCAATATTTATGGAAATCAGATAATCTGAAAGTTTGATGGAAAAGACAATAGACTTTTAGACCGTATAGACCGTATCTGTCAATTTACATGAATGTGTTGACAGATAGCTCTTGACCAATCCAATATGGGGATGCGCCGACGTATCGCGGTCCATAGAAACAGCTGCTAATAAGATATCTTCGTATAGATATCTATGGAAGAATTAATGAGGTTTGATGTTATTGATGTGTCGCCATTTTGGATTTGTACTTGAGTTTAATTCCTTAAATTTCTCTTAAATTTGAGTGTGTTCATCACACAAAGTGACCATATTCCTTCAGAAGTCTTGGAATATAACGCACAAGTCGCATGGACAACTTTTGTGATACTTTTGGGTGCTAAGTGTCAAAGTGACTCACTATGTACTGCCTTTGTTTTGATTTCAACCAACAGGATATTCATTATATTATTTCACTTTGTGTTTTGCAGAAGAACAAAATTAATACAGGTTTGGAACAACTTGAGTGTGAGTAAATGATGGCAGAGTTTTGATTTTTGGGTGAACTATGCCTTTAAAACAAGAAAAACCATTTTGCACATTGGGTGAATTTTTTTTTATTTTTTTATGGCTGTTCAGGTATTTTTACTGGAAACAAGACAAAAATACTGATTGAGAAAATTATTTTTTGCAGTCAACTAAAATACTCACCTCTGCATTAACATTTTCATATCACACTTGGGAGAAACTAGAAAAAGTTTACAGTATTTGATAAAACTCAGCTTTTACTTTCAGGCAGACGCAAATGCCTGTTAATTGTTCACAACTTTATAAATCAAATGTGACTCAGTTTTGGGAACGTATCCAGCCCGTCTGTTTCTAATTAAAATCCAGCCATGTGTTTCTTGAGAGCTTGTTTGATCCGCAGAAATGTGTGGATGGCCAAGCCCGCATTATTGTCTTGAAATGCAGGCTGAAACCTCCCTCTTTTTCTTTGGGAGCTGTGATTACAGTTAATTTGCCTTACTGTACAGACATAATGTGATTATAAGAAGGACTGTAATCATTGTCTTGAAAAATCGGGCTGAGATTTCCATGCAGAAAAGAAATGATGACAAGCTGAAGTGTATTTTTCACATTCACAGAAGCTTTGGAATGACACATCACTAAAAATGCTTCATATAGCTGAAACCAGCAACAGTGGCAGCAACTGAGCTCATGCTTTTTACTGCTTTGGGTTAGAAAAGCCAAAGGAAGTTACAGAATGCTCTGTGGGGCAAAGAGGAAATAGTTGGAACTTAAAGAGGCAAAAAAAAAGTTTTTTTTTTTTTTTCTCTTTTCCAAATAATAAATGTGGATGAGGACTCAAAATGTTACAATTCTAAATTTCTACTTTTCTGTTGAACAGAAGAATGTCATACTGATTTGGAACAACTTGAAGGTGAGTAAATGATGACAGAATTTTCATTTTTGGGTAAACTATCCCTTTAAAGAAACAAAACCCACAAGGGGAGAGTTAATTGCATTGTGGAGCCATCCAGAACTTCCAAACATATCTTAGGATGAGCAGAGTTACAAGGCACCAGGGATTGCCACAATGCAGGGGAGTGCCATCATTCTATACTGAGCTTCTCTGTGGCCCGGCTCAGACAGCTCTAAATTACTGGGCTGCAGTGGTCAACGGGTCCAGATATAGGCCTGCGTTTTAAAGGGGGTGAGGGAAACTGGTTGCAATATAGCAGGGCATGGTGGAGGAAGGGTGTTTAGTCACGTTTTAGACCCATACCAATAGCTCAGGAGGAAGTCCTGCATCACCAGTGTGCCTCTCCATTCGGCTGCCTCAAAGCACAGAGTGTCGGATTTCAACACATGGAGCAAATTTTCCCCTGTGCTGAACGAACTTTCATGCTCAGTTATGCCCCACCAACCCCTTTATGTGCTTTTTGGTGTTTTCTGTGCAAACAGAGAGTAAATTGAATGTTTTACGTGACAAGAAAGGTCAAAGGTTTACTAGTGACAGACAGTAGTTGCAGACAGTAAAGTTGGTCAACACAATTATTCGCAATAATGGAAATTCCAGCTGTCTGAAAGGGAGTATCTTGTTGCAAGAGTCACAGCACTGGGACTTTCTTAGACAGTATGCATCACCGAAACCTACATGTCTTAGTGCATGTCAGCAAAGGAATATTATGACATATTGATGATGTTTTGAAAAGTAGCACTCATTTTTACAGTAATAGGATAACAGTAATAGGAACCTAGGGTTAATGCCTTGCTCAGAAGCAGAATAGTGAAAGAGTATGTTTCTGATCTCAGTAACACTTTGCACTTCTTAAGTCAACCCAACTTGAAATGACTTTTTATAATTTTTATAATAAAAAAAAATAATTTTGTGTGAGCTGTCCAGATCATTAACTATTAGCTATGGACCTTTTAACATTGTTGTGCTCTTTAATTTTGTGACAACAAGGCTGTGAGGAGTAGACACATTGAAAAAAAAAAAGCATCTTTGCATGTAGACAAATTTCAGAAGACAAAAAAAAAAAAAAAAAAAAAATCAAGAAAACCTAAGTTGTGGAAAATTACATGTGATCCATGACCTTTTCTAGCTTTATACAGTTCATGTCATTGAAGGGACTGTATGTCTCTCCCTTGCAGCCTAGTTTTCATTCACGTCAAAAATCAAAGATGGCACTACAGTGATTAAGGTCTATTACCTCTTATAACACAACATAGTCTCATTAGTACTCGTAGATATTCTTTCTTAAAGTGTGGTTTTATCCTTGAATGGATGGATAGAAGGATATATGGATGGATGGGTGGATAATAGTTTGATAGATCAGAGCACCTGTTTGTGGGTTGAGGGATATGACAGGCCATGTGGGTTTATGTCCGCACTTCTCTCTGTATAAAAAGAGGTGTCCAGTTTCATGTTGTAATCAGTGCAGCACAGACTGCAGCCTGCAGTAGGTGACACAGTAGGAGTTAACAAAGAGAACAGCGTGATGAATGCTGCCAGGCCTCTCACTCAATGTGAAGTGCAAAACAATCCGTGTGCCACGCTTAATGAATGCAGGGATGGCCAGAACACTCCAATAAAATGATGAGGACACAAAAGTGATGGACGTCATATGCACATGAAGCATGTTATTATACCAGCACTGCTCATGCCAGCCTGTCTGTCTTCTCCCCTGCAATTACCACCATTGACAAAAACAATAATTTGGAAAAAAGTGGAAAGACCCTCACCTGTGAGTGAAGGATTTTTTTTTCATCGCACTTTCTGCTGTTAATACCTCTAAGTCCTGCATCCTGTTTGCCTGTGTTCCCCACCTCTGACAGACTTAGATAAGATATCCTCTGATTATATATGATCTTGTGTCTGTATAATGAGCACGCTTATCTATAGAAACACATGCATGTACAGGAACAGCTATGAGGTTGCAGCAACAAAAGCTTACAGGATGTGCATAGGCACTATTTAGTGGATAAGCCATTATCTCAAGTTTTCTCAAGAATCTTTCACCCGAGGTACAGATCAATACAGGTCTTATAGGAGAGGTATCAGTTGAATATTACTTTGAATACTCCTACACTGTGCTAGTTTCATTTCTCTTGTAGCACCCCAAGGTCTCTTCTCACTAAATTAAATAATTTACACTCAAATCAATAATTCATGTTTATTTATATATACTTTTTTGGTAAATAGCAATGTAAAAAGCAGGATAATGTACAGTGACACTGACAGACTGACTGCTTATTTTACCTTACATTTTTGTTTGTTAACACTGTACATAAGGTGCTTGTAACGGGTAAGGGATGGACAAGGAGGTGGGAACCGGCAGAACAGTCAATGTAAACTTTAATGACACAAACTCAACTTAAAACATCATAAAACACATAGACGTCTCTTTCTCTCTCAAACTGGTGTCTCTGGCTCCCCTTTATCTCTCTCTCCCACTGATTAGTTGACTCAGCGCAGGCCGTGCACCCTCATGGCTGTGGCTGCTCCCCTGGCGGATGGCAGTGACGAGGACTCCATGACAGCGCATCCCTCCTCCTTCCCGGATTTCGGCACCAGTGTAATGGGTAAGGGATGGGCAAGGAGGAGGCAGGAACCGGCTGAGCATTCAACATAACTTTAATGACATAAAAGAACTGAAACATAACATAAAACACATAGAAGCACGCACACACACAGCGGCCGTGTGTCTCTCTCTCTCTCTCGAACTGGCGTCTCCGGCTCCCCTTTATCTCTCTCTCTCCTGCTGATTAGTTAACCCTCACGGCCTGGCCACGCCCTCCTCCTCATCACAGTGCTATTCATTAAAATTAGTAAATGCATTCCTATATATTTACTCTGCATTTTCACATTGAGAATAAATGTATTCATCCAAAAGCTGACATTTTTTTTATTTCAGAGGTTTTATATGGAGTGAGGATGAAAATAAGTTGCATTTCAAACTGTTCTGAGACCTGTGCAGACAGACAGCCCACTGGAGGTTACGTCATTCACTAAATAGGGAGCAAGGGAGCAAGTGTGCATCCTACAGCTTTCCTATGTAGCTAAGTCACTTCACTCCTAAAATCCAACCAAAAGTTCAGTTTCAGGCTGCAGATGATGTTTGGACCACTCAACATGTTTGGCAGACATGGGACAATGGCAATCAGTACATAGATTCAGAATTCTATAATTCAGATTTTTATTTTAATATGATTGCCAGTGTTTGATGATGCTGGCTAATATTTTTAATCAGAATTATGTATTCATCTTTCAAAAAAAGAAAATGTCTCAAAAACATGAATAACCAATTCTCGTGGACACATAAACTATTTGATGAAAAAAGCTATATATAGCTTTTTCTATAGCTAAATTTCACAACTAAGGAAAACTATTTGCTATAGAAAAAAACTAATTATTATTATTATTATTTATTTATTTATTTTTTGCATGTTTATTAGGGGCTACTAGTTCCAACTCAAAAAATGTAATGGAAAATGCACACAGAAGTCATGCGGGGGTCTTAGGAGGTTAATATTACATATTCACATGTAACATTGACTTTTAAAGAAATGCATGGATGTAAGTCTGTTTGCACGGGCTCACAATGAACCTACTGAAAAACAAGCTACCATGACAAATTTGACTGTGTTGCTACGTGCCTGTTATGAGTTGTTGGAGACTAAATCCAGTTTAACAATATCACGGTGTGCACTAATACAGAGATCGTCTTACTGTGCGTAAGGCTTTGCAGACGTCCAATTTGATATTTAATGCCCACCCCATCATAACAATAGTATTAAATATAAACTTCTGTCAGTATGTTGGCTTCTACATTTTTTAATTAGCAATTAATATATGCAATCATTTATTCATTTTTTTTTTTTAAATATGCAAAGCACTTTTTTGATTTAGAGAAGTATATGTTTGGTGCTATATAGAAATATTGCACAGATGCTTTATTTTTGCAATAATTTACTGTTAGAATGCAAATAATGGTTTGAAAGACCATGTGTTTTTATTATTAGTTTTAAATAATGCCTGTATGTGATAACATACCGCATTTGTGCTTTAACAACTGGAAAATGCACCTTGTCACCGGAATATTGCTTTGGTCCATAAATAAACACTGTAAATTCAAGCCCTTGATCTTGTTAATCGTAAGCATTTTCTAGTTGAGGGTAAGTGAGAAGATCTAATAAATGTATAATGCAGAGAAATCTATACACATTAATTTATAAAAGCAACATACATTAAAGGGCTATAATGAGTATGAATTGCAATGCTTGTGCTTTGCTTGGTATTAAATGACATAAACTGGATAATGTGATGAAAGCAAAAAGAAAATGGTTGCAGTAAATGCTAATTGTTTTTTTTTAAGGCTTACCAGCATCCATATAATAACATTAGGAATCAAGTGCATTTTAAGAATCATGCAACACTCCATGGTGGAGTAAAACAAATTATGCAGTGTTTGATACATGTTTGATATCAGTTTCAGAGCAAGAAAAGAGTGAAAGAAAGAAATCATCTTGTTTGCTGTTCTGTGTCCCCAGCATCTCTTGCAGATACTTGATGCACCCAATAAGTGATATGTCAAGGACCAGTGAGAAATTGGTCCATAACACTAATGGCCCAGGGGGTGTCAGTTTCAGCTTGATGAAAAGGGGGTCTGGGCTTACAGTAAACTATAGTTGCTGAGGTTGTAATTATGAGGTCTTTGGGGAGATTGAACGATTTGAAAAGAAGGCAACAGAGGTGACAAACCCCTCCCTTTAATCAGTCAAACGTATTCCTTCTGAAGGGGCCAAAGGTGACAAATAGGCCCATCTAACACAAGAGCTCTACAATTCAACTGGTTTTGCTTCAGGACTCTGATCTTACATCAAGAGACACCCCAATATACAGTACCAAAATTGTTTAGGGCAGTGATTTCCAACCGTAGGTAGGTAAGCAGGTTCCAGGGGGTATGCAATTATTTTTTATTTTTTTTATTTTGCTTAGTTTAAACTATAAAACAAAATGCATGACATAAAATAATAGGGATTAGGGTGGGGTAAACATATAGACTTTCAGATTAATCGCAAGCTCTCGCACCAAGATCCATTTACTGCCTGCTGAAAGTAAAAGTTTGGTATGTCTAAAGACAAGATCCATGCAATCCATTTGTCATTGATAATGCCTCTTTTAATACCCTTTCTGTTCTTTATTGTCAGTTTTTTTTATTAAAAAAAGCAATAAAGAAACAAATTTCATTAAAATAAAGAAGCCGAGACTCTACACACGTTAAAATGCGCTCAGCCAAAACAAAACACTGAACTGCCGGTTTTCTTAAAAAGACAGAACAGTTTAAGAAAATATCAATATGAATGTAAATACTTGTAAATAGTACAAATTATGCATGCAATAAACATGTAGGCCTAACAATATATATATATATTGTTATATATTGTATATATATAAATGAATAATGACAAATAGTTTTCATTTATCAGTTAACTTAATACAAAGTCCAGTAAACATAAAAAAAAACGCTAAATCAATATTTGGTGTGACCTTTGCCTTCAACAGCACCAATTCACCTCGGTAAACCTGGACACAGTTTTTTTTTTGGATGTTGGCAGATGGGATGTTCCAAAGAGAATTTGCCACAGTTCTTCTATATATTTAGGATTTTTCAATTGCTTCTGTCTCTTCATGTAATCCCAGACTGACTCGATGTTCAGTGAGGGGCTCTGTGGTGGCCATACCATCTGTTGCCGGGCTCCCTGTTCTTTAATTCTATTCTATTTGCAGGAATGTTTAGGAGTCTAACATTTATATTTCCTATTGACACACTAAAGCTGAAGATATATATAACCATCTTAAAGCTGCACTATGTAACAAATTGCCATAATTGATTGAGTACATAAACAATCAGTGTTCAAAACAATGTCCATACCTTACCACCATTCACTATGGTAAGCCTATTAAAATAGTTTGTAATTTGATCTGTTGGGTCGGATTTGGTGCAAAATGAATGGCTTATGATGTTCGTCATTACGTCATGTCCATATACGCAGGTAAGAAGAACCGGCCATCATGTGTTCTGGCTGAAAAACTCTATGTTCAGCTCAGTTCAGTAACACTCACACAGTTCAGGACAGCATCGAAGCAGTCTGGATGGATGTTTATGTGTAATCTGTTTGGCCAAGTTGTTTACCTGCTATCACGACTGACGTAAAGTGTTTTTCCACAAATTGCTTGCAATTTTAAGTTTTAACCACAGTTGTCGCAGGAGAGCACAAAGTTACATAGTGCAGTTTTAAGACAAATGTTTTTGTGGAACATCTTTCACAAAAGAACATTTCATTTCATGGCTCATATGACCCAGTTTTTTGCTGTTGTTGATGAAAAAACATCATAACAGGCAACATCATCTTTTCATTTTGTACATCAGTAATATTACAAGATTCATGATAACATTAAATGAAAATAAGCCTTTGGTACATGGCTACTTAAGGTACTTGAGCCAAATAGGTTGGGAAACACAGATTTAAAGGTGCAATCAGTACGTTTTTGTAATTTCGTCTTGGACTTGGACACTGACACCTAGGGGCGTGAACACAGCATTATTCAAACACAATAATTTTCAGTTACTGACGCCATTGTAGAAAATCACTATTCACAGTCAGCCATGATTAAATTAATCCACGAGTGAAGGTGTCCAATAACAGGGCAGTTACTGAGATTAAGCAAGTAATATTAGGGTTAGTAACCCGAACCCTAACCCCATGAGAGGACACTCTCCATGTAGATTTAAACAGCTTTAATAAGGTTACTGATATGACTGAAGTCTTCATCTCATGTGAATGGTCATAGCTTTATACATATGTGTCAAAATGGCAAATAATTTATTTAGGAGTAAAACTTTGTAATGATGAAAACAAGTAGTGAGTATGCTTTTAAGGTACAAATGTATTTATTTTTTTATAAGAAATGTATTAATATTAAGATTAACTACATAGGTCCAACAATATGCAACATTTTAACATGACATAGGCTGAATAGGAAAACTGGTAATTATGGTTTCTAGATGTCTCTTGAATTTCAATGGCTGCATGCTCTCAAGTGCCAATAATTCTCCAATTTAATGTAGTCTGATTCACGTTTTCTATCACCTTGTATAGTTTTGTTCATGGTTTGATGGAAGGATGGATAGATAAAAAGAGTGACAGATACATAAATAGATTTATTATTTGCATTCAACATTGTTTTTCTCTGCTGTCCCTGACCCTGTATAGACCTGAGACCCAGCAGTTCAACCACTGCTCTGCAATACTGTCCCCCTCTCCCAGTCACATACAGTTTGTCTGTCTAAACAGAAATGTTTACAGTTTTGAGTGAGTCCCAGTAGTTCTCACCACCCACTGAGCTCTCACAATAAGCAGGAGGTGTTGCCAGCCACAGGGCAGCTGGGTGTGAGGTAACCTGATCTGCTCTTCAGCAACATGCAGGCATATTGATTTCAGCCTGCAGATGGACAGAGTGCTCCATCAATGAAAAGCCCTCCGTTTTGCTGGCAGCAGCTGACCTCTTACCCCCAGCCAGGACACTCTTACTGGGCGGGCACATCCCCTGCCTCGGAAAGGAACACACAGACACACACACATTAGTATAGCCATAGGGTATGCCTCTATTATCAACAAAACACAGCCTTCTTTCCTGGAATAAGCAAAGTTTTGCTTAACATATTTTAATGATAGAATCATTCTTAGTTTAGTCTGCAGTATTACTATTTCATTTTTCTTTATATTTATCAGATTTTTCACTACTGATATATGCTATAATTTTATTTCCAAAAGTTACTTTATTTGCACTTTTGTTGTTTACATTATTCTTAGGCTTGTGATTGATGCCTTTTTCACACACTGATAATCGGAATATTTTCCCGATGATTATCTATATAAATCAGGATATTTTTCAGATATAAATAGGGCTGCTCGTTGCACAATAGTCTTTATCTTTTTAAACATATTTTTCAACACGACTTTGTAAAGTGTGAGCGGCAGGGTAAATTAAAGTGGGTTGCACACCGGATGTGTCTGGTGGATGAGATGGCGCATTCTGAAATTCGAAAAAACAATTTTCTATGGTACATACACAGTACGGGCTCATCGTCTCTGCAGGGCCGCGGAGCGAAACTCGCATAATTTTCCATTAAATTTGACCCAAATCATTATCAAAGTACACACATTATTTACTCATGTTATCAGTGGATGATATATTTTGTATAAGTATCTTTCATATAACCTACACAATGTATTTTCAGTGACAGGTTTGTCTTTTTGTGGTTTGACAGCTTGAATGAAACCTATTCAAGACTACACACAGAGAAATTGCATAATAATTCAGTTTGCACATTTAAACCAGTTTCATACACTAACCTGCAAACTCATCAACATCACTTTGTTCATTCTTGAAGTACAAAAACCTTTGTAACTTTCGTGTGTATGCATCCTGTTCAAGGAGCTTTGCCTGTCCTATGTTGTGATACCTGTGCCTTAAGACCTGCTTCAGTGAATGTTATATCACCCTGTAACACAGTTTAAAGGTTCGGGTATGGAAGGAGGAGACAGGGAGCAGTGATGCGCTTCAGGTAGGCTTTTTTTCTCTTTGCCTTTGTGTGCAGCAGGTGCACTCTTTTCAGATTTTTCCCTCTGTTCAATAATTCACTCTCAAAATAAACTTCTTTACAATACTCAGTATAACAAACACTCGATATAACAGACGCCAATGCTGCACACTCGTTCTCTCTTCCCTCTCTGGTGTGTTCTAGCTGCTTTTAAGGTCTCTCCCCACTATCACTGTAACAAGAATCAGCTGTTAGAAATCATATCAACCAGCTTGACAAGCCACACTTCTCCCTCTCTCCTGCAAACAGACACACGACCATGCCCCCATCACCACACACCCCCTTGTGGTCTCCCAAAGCTATTACGCAAGACATTGTACAGAAGCCCAACTGAATTGGAAAGCACACTAATTAGGCTTCTAATTTAAATGTTGACTAATGTTAATGTATTGATGCATCGAAAATATATTGATAAAATAACGTGCCATTTAATAATCGATATATCAGTATTTTCTGACATGCCTATTTATTCTAAATTGCACAATTTCTCTTCGTATGCAGCTTAGGCAATACAAATGTGCTGTTTTTGATTAAACTAAATTGACTAAAGTGAAAATGTATAGGTCAGCCTCAAACTTCCTAACCCTTCATGCTCAGTGGCATGGAAGAAATCTGCTCAATACAGCTGAAAACAAAAAACAAAACAAAATAAATTTTTGTTTTGGCTTTGTGTCTGTAGAATGCAGAGCAAGTGTAGTTGTCTCCAGTATAGTCTATAATAGCTTTAAATACATGGTCAATAAAGTCATCGCATATATTCATAGTTAGAGATGGAAAAATACAAACTTTTTTTCCGAATGCCCGAAATATACTTACAGTGTCAATTTAATACACATTTAGTTGCCCAGCACCAGCCTAGACACAGTGAAAGCATGCAAACCGCATTTGAAACCAGAAATAAAGTTATACCACAGAATTCTGGGCTCTCTATCCACATCTGTGGTTGATCCATAAAATTGCAAGTTACTTGTTCCCTTTCAAGTCGGTCACTTCGACGTTACATCGAAGGTGTCACCCTTGAGAGCCCGTTCTGCGACACTCCGTTTGCATGATATGGGAGATGTTCGGCAAAGCGGAAGTGGACCTCTTTGCCTCTCAGGAGACCACCCACTGTGCTCTGTGGTACTCTCTGTCACTGGCACCGTTGGGAACAGATGCCATGTCCCACAAGTGGCCGGCAGTGAAACGCAAGTATGTATTTCCGCCGATCCGCCTTTTGCATCAAGTGTTGTGCAGAATCAGGGAGGATCAGGAAGCAGTACTGCTAGTCACGCCATTTTGGCCTAAGCAGTCGTGGTTTCCGGAGCTGACTCAGCTGTCGCTACCAGGCAAAGGGCACAATCTGGCACCCACACCCGGTATTGTGGAATCTGCATGTTTGGCAGCTGAATGGCTCCCATGTGACTTAGATGGGTTGTCGCACACAGTTATCGACACCATTTCTCAAGCCAGAGCCCCCTTTACAAGGCGTCTGTATTCTTTTAAATGGTGAATTTTCACTGACTGGTGATCTCAAAATGAGGATCCGGTGTGATGTGCTGTGAGAATAGTACTTCACTTTTTACAAGAGCATTTGGGTGTGGGTTTAACCCCCTCCATGCTTAAAGTGTATGTGTCTGCTATTGGGGTGCATCACCAGACTGTTAACGGCTTTTCCCTGGGGAAACACAGCCTTATCATTAGGTTTTTGTGGGGAGCTAGGTGGTTGAGGCCATCTAGACCACAATTAGTTCCCACATGGGACCTCTCCAAAGTCCTGAATGTGATCTCGGGCCCTCCCTTTGAGCCATTAGAATCTGTGAGTTTGCATGCACTCTTATTTAAGACAGCTTTGCTTCTTGCCCTCGCTTCAGTGAAACACATGGGAGATTTACAGGCTCTTTTCATTGACAGCTCCTGTTTGGAATTTGGCCCAGGCTTCTCCAAAGCTGTTCTACATGCCCAAAGTTCTGACTACCCCTTTCAAGGCACAAGTCATTACTTTGCAAGACTTTTCTCGCCTTTTCTGTGCCCAGTGCATGCGTTGCATATTTACATAAAGCACACGGGTCCGTTCAAGCTAAATGACCAGCTCTTTGTATGTTTTGGAGGTCGTTCCAAAGGCTTGGCGATCTTCAAACAAAGGCTCTCCCATTGGGTCGTTGACGCTATTGCTTTAGCTTATGACTCAGAGGGGTTATGCTGCCCTCTAGGAGTTCCAGTGCATTCCACTAGAGGAATGGCTTCCTCTTGGGCTTTGGCAGATGGTGTGTCCTTGTCAGACATCTGCCAGGTGGGGGGATGGGCCTCTCCTAACACCTTTGCTAAGTTTTTGCCTGTGATCACCACGTCAGAGTGGATCTGACTGGCTACATCAAGAGTAAGTGATAGTAAGAAGAAAGTGTCCTACAATACGTATTGAGAAAAAAAAATGTCTGAGCAAGTAGAGCAAATCGTTGACACACATTGACAAATGATGTAAGCCTGAAATTTCCCACCAAAATCAAATCCAACAGCTCTGAATGTTAATCATTAATGTATAGGCTTAACGTGGTGGTAAGGCAAGAACACAGTTTTGAACACAGATTCGAAGTGCCTGCTCAATATTGATATTTATGTTTATTTTTAATGTAAAATCTAATAATAATAAAAAAAAATCCTCTAAACCTTTAAATTTAGTAATTTGTAAAAATGTGATTTAAGCACTGAAACCACCAGATATTCCAGCAATGTCAGCAACAGATTTAGAAATACTTGCCTTCACAATTTTGGCTTGTCTTTCCCTCTTAGCATTTGTCTAATGTCCGGCGCTTTTTTTGTCTCTCGTTTGCATAAAATTCAGCATTTCCCAAATTTTTTATGTGGTGACTGCCTACTCTGCTCCACTGTCAATCCCAAAACCACCCACGGAAGCCTGCTTCTGAGTTCCCATATGTATTGGAAATGTTTGCTCATGCTGTGTGACATGTGGTCCCTAGAGGGGTAAATGAGATTAGATTTATTTTGGATTTTATTTTATTTATTTTTTTAGAACATTTAGCCCCTTACTGCAATGATTTATTTATACCAGAAATTTATATGAATGACATTTCTGCCAAATAGAGTGAACTGGCTCAAAATAAATTCAGTAAGTGACAGTTGCAGTTATACCTGCCTTTCTCTAGTCAGCCATAACTGATAAGCAAATCTAATCAGTGTCATCGAAATAGGCCACTGTGATGAAATGGCTTATGCTGCAGTGAGGCTAGACATTTAATGATGCACCTTTACCCCAAGCAATCCATTAAATTATGATCTATTAACTTTTCGTGGCTTTTGGGCAATTTTGGTTTTATCTTGCTCTTAAAATGGATAAATGTAGAACACTGTAAAAGCAATAACTGAGTTTTGGCGAAAGATATGCATCATAGTGCCACTATGTATTAGAGTCTCGCAATAAGACTTCAGTATAGATTCATAAAAATAGGTAAATCAAAATTATTAAGTCAACAATATATTAACAATGCATAATAAACTATAGTATGTTGGGGAACAGGGATGTGCAAAGCTGACATGAAATACAGCGCTTAAATAAAAAATGCCGGCACATAATATGATTCTCAACACATCTCGTGGTCAAATGTCATGACTTCATGTGACTTATGCTAAAGTAATATATATAATACATTTAAAATATGAATTCATATGTCCTCAATATCACACTTGGGTCCGCTTTAGAAGAACCAAACTCAGACCCCTTTAAGTGGAACAAGAAGTGAACCGAGTGAAAATGGACCCTGTTCGCTTTGCATTCACACTATTCGTGACCTCTAAAGTGGGCTCAGATCTCTTTTTGTTCCACTTGACCCATTACGGTGTCCCAGTCCATTTTGCGTTCACAATGTTGTTTTTGTGGAACCCAGACAACTTTTTAAAAGACAAAATTTATGATAATCAGGGGTTGAAAGAGTGCTGAAAAATAATGCTTAAGTAAAAGTACTGTTACATCTTAAAAAATGTAGTTTGAGTAGAGTAAAAGTACCTATCCTAAAAACTACTCAAGTAAGAGTAAAAGAGTAGCTCTTTTCAAAGTACTCATGTGTAGTGAGTATTGAGTATTGACTTGCGAAAGCTAAGCCCTTTTAAAATAAAAACTCGATGATGCAATTTGAAAATGTAGCACACATACTGTAATTTACATTCCCATTTATGGCTGTTTGCCAGAAAGAATAAAATATATATATATATATATATATATATATATATATATATATATATATATATATATATATATATATATAGGTATTTTATAGATGTTTGTGATTGACAACTTTTAAAATACATCACTTATCTATGATACTGTAAACACTACATGAATCTGATTTTTAAAAAAATAAAAGGGCGACATGATTATAGAAATGAAAAGATGAAAAAGTTATTTTCAATATCATAATGTATTAAACAATTACATTAAAATCAGTTTATGTCTAGGGTCTAAATTTTCCTTAATGCCGACTGAGAAAGTTATTGTTGCGCATAAATTTTTTTCAAAACAATGCAAGGAATGCAAAAGAAACAAAAAACAAAGCAGGGTCACTTGGCGCGTCATGTTCCGCACAATAGAGGTGGTAGAGCAATTGTTTGGTACAGGGGCCAAATCGGGCTTTAAAGGAATAATTAAAACAAAAACGTCCTGGTTACTTGCGTAACCTCCGTGCCCTGATGGAGGGAACGAGACATTGTGTCTATGTAGTGACACTAGGGGTCACTCTTGGGAGCCCGAAACACCTCTGGTCTTTGATAAAAGGCCAATGAAAATTGGCGAGTGGTATTTGCATGCCACTCCCCCGGACATACGGGTATAAAAGGAGCTGGTATGCAACCACTCATTCAGGTTTTATGCTGAGGAGCCGAGACAAGGTCCGGCATTTCAGCGGGTAGTTCAGTGTTGTGGCAGGAGGGACACAACGTCTCATTCCCTCCATCAGGGAACGGAGGTTACGCAAGTAACCAGGACGTTTCCTATCTGTCACTCACTCGACGTTGTGTCAATGTAGTGACACTAGGGGTCCCTATACAAAACGCCGCAACTGGCTGAACTGTGAACATGAACTGGCGGTGTGTGACGGGCAGACGACTGTGTGCTTCATAGCCAGCGCACCAGGCCAACACATAACCTCCCCCAACATAGTTATGAGTGTCAAACGGCCCTTTGGGGACAAGTCGACTACCCAAAAGATAGAGACAGGCTAACCCAGTCGTGGCCTCTTTTCCCCTTCTTTTTTTCCACTTCCTAAAAAACAAGGTGGATTATTATTGGGCCGCCAGGTTTAGTCGTGGGGTGTCCCTCCCAAGGGGAGGACACTGCGGAGACCACACCTCGCCCAAAGAGGGGGGGGGGTATTTAAATGGAAAAATACGTCACATGGTCTTGCCGACCATGTGGAGAGTCTCATGGTAGATCCTACCCAACGGGGGAGGAGTTGCTACAAACATGGAGACTGTGTCAGAGGGGGCTCTGCCCAAGGAAGATGCAGTTTGCCAACAGGGAAACGAATTAGCAGAAGATATCAATCGCATGGGGTTACCTTACAGGGAACCGCTATATGCGGAGCACCTACCCCAGAACAGGGCTCTTAGTTAGCATGTGTACTGGGCCGGCAGTGAGTCTCTCTGAAAACTTGACTGCCACAGGGCTCAGAGGAAGTCAAAGAGGGAACATAGTTTGTGAACACTACTGGGAATTAATGGCGCATGTCTTCAGCTCAGAGAAGGTGAAAGGCGCTATTTGCAAGCGATACACCCAGCCGGCTATACCGGGCTTATCTGCTTGTATTGCATGACACTATCTGGGACGAAACCGGTTCCAACCGGAGGTTGTAGAACCTTGCAAAGGTGTTGGGTGTTGCCCAGCCTGCTGCTCTGCAAATGTCTGTTAGAGAGGCACTCCTGGCCAGGGCCCAGGAGGCCGCTACACCCCTGGTAGAATGGGCTCATAGCCTTACCGGGGGTGGCATGTCCAGGGCGTGATATGCCATAGCTATGGCGTCAATGAGCCAGGGGGACGATTCTCTGCTTGGAGACAGCGCTTCCTTTCCGCTGTACACCAAAGCAGACAAATAGATGCGTAAAGCGCGCACTGGACACAGCAACGACAGGGCTGGGTCTGCCTCCTCCTGGGGCAGCACTCGCAGGTTCACCACCTGGTCCCTAAAAGGGGTCGTGGGAACCTTGGGCACATAGCCCGGTCGGGGTCTCAGGATCACGTGAGAGTAGCCTGGAGTTTGGTCCGGGCTACTCTCACGTGATCCTGAGACCCCGACCGGGCTATGTGCCCAAGGTTCCCACGACCCCTTTTAGGGACCAGGTGGTGACAGAGAACGCTTGCAGGTCTCCTACCCACTTGATGGAAGTAAGCGCAGTCAGGAGGGCAGTCTTCAAGGAGAGTGCCTTAAGCTCAGCTGACTGCAAAGGCTCAAAAGGGGCTCTCTGTAGACCTTGAAGAACTACATAGAGGTCCCATGAGGGAACGAGGTGTGGTCTGGAGGGGTTCAGCCTCCTGGCGCCTCTCAGGAACCTGACGATCAGGTCGTGCTTCCCTAAGGACTTACCATCCACTGTGTCGTGGTGTGCTGCTATAGCAGCAATGTACACCTTCAAGTGGAAGGGGACAGCTGCCCTTCCAACCTCTCCTGCAGGAAGGAAAGCACCGATCTGACTGCGCATCTCTGGGGGTCTTCCCGTCGGGAAGAACACCACTTAGCGAATAGACGCCACTTAAAGGCATACAGGTGCCTCATAGAGGGGGCCCTAGCCTGAGTGATCGTGTCTACCACCGCAGGTCCCGTCCAGGGGCCAGACATGGAGATTCCAGAGGTCTGGTCACGGGTGCCAGATGGTGCCCCGTCCCTGAGAAAGAAGGTCCTTCCTCAGGGGAAATCGTCAGGGGGGGCTGTCGCAAGGAGCATGAGGTCTGAGAACCACGTCTGGGTGTGCCAGTAGGGTGCTACCAGGATGACCTACTCCTCGTCCTCCCTGACCTTGCACAGAGTCTGTGCAAGTAGGCTCACTGGGGGAAACGCATACTTGCGTAGGCCAGGAGGCCAGCTGTGTGCCAGTGCGTCTATGCCGAGGGGTGCCTCGGTCAGGGCATACCAGAGCGGGCAGTGGGAAGATTCTTGGGAGGTGAACAGGTCTACCTGTGCCTGTCCGAATCGACTCCAAATCAGATGGACCACCTGAGGGTGGAGTCTCCACTCTACCCTGAGGGTAACCTGCCGTGACAGCGCGTCCAGTGAGTGTTGAGGTCGCCCGGGATGTGAGTGGCTCGCAGCTACTTGAAGTGCTGCTGACTCCAGAGGAGGAGATTGCGGGAGAGACGAGAGGTCGGTCCAAGGGCTGAAAAGACGGTGACAGACCGGCGTGATGACCACGCGATGTGTCCCGCGGCGCCATGCCCATCTCGGGACTCGAGTCTGAAGCCAGTGCTAAAGCGGTCTCATATGCATCAACCCGAGCAGGGTGGCCACCGCTGAGGATGCCATATGCCCCAGGAACCTCTGAAAGAGTTTCAGTGGAACCGCTGTTTTCTGTTTGAACGCCTTCAAACAGGCCAGCACCGACTGTGTGCACTCGTTCGTGAGGCACGCTGTCGAAGAAACTGAGTCCAACTCCAAACCGAGAAAAGAGATGCTCTGAACCGGGAGGAGCTTGCTCTTTTCCCAGTTGACCTGAAGCCCTAATCGGCTGAGGTGCGAGAGCACCAAGTCCCTGTGTGCACACAACATGTCCCGAGAGTGAGCTAGGATTAGCCAATCGTCGAGATAGTTGAGAATGTGAATGCCCACTTCCCTTAACGGGGCGACCTTCGTGAAGACGCGAGGGGACAAGGACAGGCCGAAAGGGAGGACCTTGTACTGATACGCCTGACCCTCGAATGCAAACTGCAGGAAGGGTCTGTGTCGAAGGTAGAATCGAGACATGAAAGTACACGTCCTTCAGGTCTACCGCCGCGAATCAATCTTGATGCCGGACACTCGCCAGAATGTGTTATTGCATCATCATCTTGAACGGGAGTCTGTGTAAAGCCCGGTTCAGTACTCGCAGGTCCAAGATTGGCCATAACCAACCGCCTTTTTTCGGTATGATGAAGTAGGGGCTGAAAAACCCCTTCTTCATCTCAGCCGGAGGGACAGGTTCTATCGCATCCTTCTGTAGGAGGGTAGCAATCTCTGCGCGCAAGGTAGCAGCGTTTTCGTCCTTCACCAAGGTGAAGTGACACCGCTGAACCTGGGCGGACACCTGGCAAACTGAATCGCGTAGCTGAGTCGGATGGTCCGGACCAGCCATCGCAACTGATTGGAAAGCGCAAGCCACGCATCCAAGTTCCGCGCAAGGGGGACCAAAGGGACAACGTTGTCGGAGGTACCGGCAGTTGGGGCCTCGTGGCAGGGCGGAGCTCGAGGTGCCACACCATGTCGTGGCCGTGCTGAGTCTAGGAACATCGAAGCACTTACCTGGCTCCTTGTGACCACCCCCGGAACAGCCTGGGACAGGGGAGGAAGAGGCCTGTCCTTGCAACCCATGGAGACTGTCACAATGGGGGGCGGATGTGTGCCACAGCTGGGCATGCAAGGGCGGAGAGACCGCCGCTGAAGCGCCAATCCTGCAAGGGTAAAAAGGTGGACGGTGGTTGTGATGACGACCGTGTACACTGGGTATGTGACCCAGGGAATGAGGAAACCGCTCTGTTGGGTACCGCAGCCACTTGGGCATGCGGCAAAATCAAATAAAAAGGCAACAAAAGATTCTCCACCCAGCCCTCCACCAGGGGATGGAGTGGTCTTACTACCAGCTCCAATGCAGTGGGTTTTGTCGACACTGGGTCGCCCATCTCAGGGGCGCTTTGACGACCTTCGTGGGTTCTTGGCGGCCGGCTGTGAGACGGGTGGTGTCTGCTTCCTGCGATGGGCTCCACGCCGGGCCGAAGGGGCGGGCTGCGGCGGAGCCGGTGCAGTCACCGCAGGGGGATGCCCTATCAAAGACCAGAGGTGTTTTGGGCTCTCAAGAGTGACCCCTAGTGTCACTACATCAACACAACGTCGAGTGAGTGACAGATAGGGAATGAAAATTCTCTCATCATTTAGTCAACCTAATGCCATCCCGAATGTGTATGACTTTCTTTTTTCAGCAGAACACAAATTAAGATTTTTAGAAGAATATCTCAGCTCTTTTGGTCCATAATGCCAAACTTTTGAAGCTTTAAAAATCACATAAGTCAGCATAAAAGTAGCTTAATCCATGTGACTCCAGTGGTTAAATCCATGTCTTCAACAGAGATATGATAGGTTGGGTGAGAAACAGATTAATATTTAAATCCATTTTTACTATAAATTCTCCTCCCTGCTCAGTCAATCTCCACTTTAACTTTCACTTTCTTCTTCTTTTGTTTTTGGTGATTCACATTCTTCATGCATATCACCATCTACTGGGCAGGGAGAAGAATTTCTAGCCAAAATTGACTTAAATATTGATCTTTTTCTCACCCACACCTATCATATCACTTCTGAAGTCATGGATTTAACAACTGGAGTCATATGGATTACTTTTGTGCTGCCTTTATGTGCCTTCAAACAGGTAAGATGATCAGTAGAGAGGTTCTTGGAATGCAGGATGGTATGATAGTGAATGAGGGTTTGCCTTACAGGTTTCCGGAGCACACACGCACACACTTGGAAGGAGATGAGGAGACAAAGGAAGACTGGATGTCGAAATAGATGAATGGATGATAACTGGGATGACTGGATGTTGACTTGGGATGACTAGAACGAGGTAACAACACTGGTTTGATATCATAAAAGTTCGTAGTAGGTAGGTTTCAAGGTAGGTAGTCTTGTAGCTTCTGACGGGGCCAGACAATGACTGAGGGTGTGTGTGCTCTTCTTACAGTGCTGGTGATGAGGGTTGACGAGTGACAGATGTGCCTGATTAGTACTCTGGTGGGTGTGAAGGTTGAGTGAGTGAGGGAGAGCCTGGCGTGATCGTGACAACCCCTAACACTTACTTAGTTAACTAGATCTTGACTTGTACTACACATAAATAACTACAGTAATTTTGGCATTATATTCATGCTGTTTAGCCAGAGGGGAACTGGCCCCCACAGTGAGCCTGGTTTCCCCCAAGGTTATTTTTCTCCATTACCAAGATCTTATAGAGTTTTGTGTTCCTTGCCACAGTAACCTTAAGCTTGCTCACTGGGGTTCTAAATATAAATATAATTATTTTCTATTATTTATTTTAAGCCGCAATTTACAATCATTACAGCTTTTTCTGTTAAAGCATAATTTTCTGTAAAGCTGCTTTGAAATTATGTGTGTTGTGAAAAGCGCTATACAAATAAAAATGACTATTACATATTGTAAATTTATAACATCTTGTATTTTATAAATTAATAGGGAAAAGCAGTGCATTAAACTGAATGCGTTGTATTTTATATGAATAATACTGTATTTACAGGGTCAAATTAATGAGGAGGAAATATAGACATTTTGAATTTGAGCGGAAAACCAAAAACTTTTCTAGGAAAATTGATTTAGCAAGTAACTTAAAAGTAAAATAATTAGTAATGTGATTACTTTTTATATGAAGTGTAGGAAATTAGCGACTTTGTGACAGGGTATATTTACAACTATCAGCATTCATCACCAATAATATGTAGGGTTTTATAGGTAAATTAGTTTATGAATCTTGGCCGTGTACGACCACCATTATATGAAGGATAAATGACAAATGATCAGATTAGAAATCTGAATAAAAATTATCCACCATTAAATATGTAATACAACAGGCTTGTTGTATCTGCTTACAATTTATATGTAAGGGATTTTATGTCAAGAAGGGAATAATGATTAATTCTGGAAATATTGAAAGAATTACGGTGTATATCTAATCACTCTGCCACGCTGAGTTGATATGACGCATCTGTTAACTCTTTAGAGTTATACTATTCTCATGGCCATTGAAAATAATATCACAATTATGTTGAAATATTGTTCGAGCACGGAGCGCAGATCTTTTAAGAATCAACTGACGAGATTATTTAATCAAAATACACCACAGTCAAATCCTCTTTGAATACAAACAAGACTTTATTTCTAATCTACAACATCAAACTAACTAACACAATTAAAATGAACGAACATAAAACCAGGTTGGTGAGTGAACTGTAACAGAAGGTGAATGGAAATGATCTGTAACAGAGAAACCTTTATGTAGTCTATAGGTCATGCCCTGAACCATCGATACTTCATTTAGTATGCCTCGATCTGCAATCGGGTTACCCAAGTATTTAAATAAAACTCCAGCACTTTCTAGCAAAAGTCTGGAGGTGTACTTGTGTTTAATTGCGTTGCTTTGGGTCTTTGGCTGGGTCCGTAGAAAGTTCTAGTTGTTCTCATCAATGTGTTTGAATCTCTGTTAAGATCTTGGACGCCGGGTAGTTTGGTGCTGGAATGATCAGGCAGAGACTCGTGACTCCCCATCACGTGTGTGAGTCTCAGCGCCGAGAAGAGCAGCTCCTCGGAACTTTGCGTTCCGAGCTTCCCAGAACTCTACATTGTGCAGAACCTGGGCAGAGGGGTGCCAAAGCGAAGCCAGCCGAAGAAGGGGTAAGAGAAGAGCCGAGAGAGTTCGTCCTAGGATGGGAGGCTTTGTTGAGTTGAGGTTGGTCACACCCCAAAGGTGCCTTGAGCCAATCAGAAATGTCTTTACGATGTGACATGATCACCTCTTTCCCTCCTTTTTGTTGATTTACAATCCTCTGTGTAAAGTCCTCTTAAAATTCCTGCTTGTAAAAGTATGTTTTAATAATACATTTATATCTTAAATAAAACAAATTATAACAACAAAATGAATTCGCCCATTGCTCTCCTCATGTAAAGGCAAACTCTTACATATCAGACATGATACATTTGCTCTGAAAAATAGTTAACTAACTATATCAACATGGATAATACAAGATTAAAATTAATAATCACCAATTTCTCAGTTATAAAAGTGATTACAATTCACTACACATATTTTAAAGGTTACATCAGACTATAGTCATTTGTGTAAGATACATTTTTACTATAAAAAATAGACTGTGCATTGTGCAGTGTAGAAGGATGATACAATGAAGTCTTTTGATAGTGTTTTAGTTCATATATGTTTAACTTCTGTTTGCAGGAAAAGGATCATGATGTCTTGTGATCTCCAATGAGTTTTAATTTTAAGTGTTGCAAAGTGGTCCAAGAACAAAGAAGTCTTTGTCTAGGATTCTATGCTTTCCATTGCAATCCTGAGGGTTTCTTGGGAGTCTCTTGCAGATGGTTGAGATGGCCATGTCATATGATGACCATGAAGTGTGGGGGTATTTCCTGATTTATAACATGAATAAGATGGAGTCTGAAGGAAGGTTATGTGCTATCCTGAAAAGTTTTCTTTGTTCAGACAATAGTTGAGAATAAACAGGTTTGCATTCTTACACAAGGTTGATTCAGACTTTAAAGCACCATCTTGGCAGAGTCTTTAAATTGATGACATTGAGGAATTCTGGGGTGGATGAGGGTCCCTGTGTCTAAGTTTTTATAGCCTGGAGGAAAATATCAGTTTACATCCTGGATTCAAGACATTCTTCTGCCCATAACATCCTACAGAAGTAATCAGTAAAGTAATGTGAATACATTTTCAGAGAAGTAATTGGATTACATATTTTGGGTAACTTACCTAACACTGGATTTTATAGATGTAGCCACCATTTTCGATTTAAGCACTTTAGTGATCGTCTCTTTTCAAAACACTTGGAATATAGTGCATGAGTCATATCAGTTATTTTAATGTGGGTTTATGGTGTTTTTTTTTTTTTTTTTTTTTTTTTTGTCCTTTCTGAAGCTTGATAGACCTGAGTCACTATTCACTTACATTACATTAATAAACCCTTTAAAGACTTAAAAAAAAAAAAAAAAAAAAAGTCATACAATAAACAATACACAATAAACTCAACAGAAATGAGATATTCAGTGCAGTGTTTAAAACTTTAGTAATGGTGTCTACACAATATTCATTCAAAAGGCTGTTTGGCACAACAGTCTCTGACATCTAATATATCTAATCTAGCTATCATCAATCAGTGATGCAGTATAATTAATAAGTACTGGGGGGTGTGATGAACGTTTGCCTTTGAACTATTTCAAAGTTGCCTTATGAACAAAAAACAGCAACACTAAAGGCCAAAAAGGCATTAACTTCATTATCCCAAACACACATTTCTTTGCAGTCATGTTTTTCAAGCTTCAGGCCAAAATTTGTAAAATAAAGCAGCAATCCAGCAAAAAACATCATTTATAACCCTTAATAATGGCCATACATCCAGGGTCCTATTGAAAACATTCACATCAACTGCAGTCTCAGCACTAAACCCCCCTTCCTCCCATGTACAGCAATTTTCCACACATTATTTTTCTTTCTTTCCCTGCACTTCTTCAGAAAAACTAAAATACAGATAAAAAATGATGTGTAGTGGAGCTTGCAATGGCATTACCCGATGGACTTGGCTGCGCTCCAGAAACAATTCTGATGAATTTGAGTGCAGTGAGAGAGATTGTGTGGGGAGAGGGGTTGAGATGATACAACAAAGGGTGGAAATACATACTGTAGATATTGCTCTGCATTCCTGAAGTTCATCAACCTGAACATCTGACCATCTGGTTCTCAACGGTCTTTATTTCATATGGTAGTAGAAAATTAAAAATAATCTTGCCAATGATAAGCAGTCATAAGAAATCAGTTGCTACAGTATGTTTGAATTGTAATACTTGCACACTGTTTACTGCATACTGCGCAATATAAAATGTTTGCTGAAACAAAATGCATTAGGGTTATTCCATGTCAAATCAACCAAATTTCACAAACTTCCTAGCTCAATATTTACTGAGGAATCTATTATTTTGTAGAGGGGGGTAAAAATTACAATTTTAGCCAATGATTTTGGAGCAAAACTACAGGTAAAAAAATAACAGTAGAAAGGTGGGAGTGTCTTAATTTTATTTTTTACAAAAAGATAGGTAGTCCTATTACTAAAATCAGTTGACTTCAGCATCCCTTGTTGCCTTATAGGCAAATGGTGTCAGTGCAAAAATTGGAAAAACTGTCACGTCTTGGTGAGTTGACGGCTCTTTCCTGTGTGTTTGCTTTCGTATCCGCACATGTCGCTCAGCTGTCATTGAGCAGCCATGATCAGCATTGCCGTGGCAACGTTGGCCCATGGCTGATCGGCTGATCAGTGACAGTTGTGGTTCATTTCCTTTCTCTCTATTTAAGATCTCCAGTGTGTCATGTCCATTGCCAGATTGTTTTGTACTGTTTTGAGTTACCTCACTCTGTCTCGCCTCAGTCTTGTCTCTCTACTGTACTGTTCCCTCCAGTGTCAGCTTCGGTCAGTTGGATTACTTACCTGTCCTTGGATTGCTCATGATCCTTCACTTTGTTAGCTGTCTGCCCACATTGCTCTACTCACCTGGGGGGTCCAGTCTCACCTCACACCCCTCTGCACCAGTCAAACTCAAGATACGGTTCTTCATCTCACTGCAGTCTGTGCCGGTTGACTTCTTCAGTTTGTTCAGTGACTATTTTTGCCTCTGTTGTTAATAAATTCTGAACTGTTCCTCTGCATCTTGGGTTCTTCTTTACATATGGTGCCATCACAATTTGGCCATCAATGGACCCAGCGGAGGATGCTGGGCTTCTCGCTGCCCTCACCCAACAGGGAGCATTACTAGGGCGCCAAGAGGAACAGATTACCTCCACCAATCATGCCCTGGAGATGATGGCTTCACAGCTGGTCCAATTACCATTGCTGGTTCAACTGCACCATATTCTGGTGATGATGGTTCCTGTCGATCGTTCCTCTCCCAGTGCTCGATGTTTTTCTCGCTGCAGCCTTCATCCTTTATTCTAAGGTCGCTTGATTACTCTCCTGATGGGAAAGGCCTGTGAGTGGGGCACCACCATGTGGGATAACCATCATGCCTGTGTTGTTTCATTCCAGGAGTTAGCAGCTGAGTTCTGTAAGGTTTTCAATCACTCTACTCTAGGCAGGTACGCTGCGAGAGCACTCTCTGGACTTTGTCAAGGTGAACGGTCGGTCGGAGATTTTAACATAGAATTCTGCACTCTCGTGGCTGTAACGATAAAGCACAGTGGGATTGGTTTCTGCATGGGCTCTCTGACAACATCCTTGATGAGATCTACGCCATGGACCTCCCGACCCGTTTCAATGACTTGGTGGATCTTGCCATCCATGTGGATAAGCATCTTGCTCTTCATCGCCGTAGTCATCAATCTCCTCATTCCTAGACCACGACGCACTCATCGCTCCCCATGCAGATCAGGAGAACACGCCTCCCTCCTGAGGAGAAACAATGGTGCCTCACCCAGGGTCTGTCTCTCTACTGTGTGCACCCCGCACCCCTGGCTGGTAACCCATAACCCTCACATTGACTGGTCCACTAATTCCGTGCTGGCCTGGGGTCCATTTTGTTTATCTAACTCTTTGTCTTCTGCTGTGTCCACTTTCAGGTCTTGTTCTTTGTTGCAGGATGAGCCGGTGGATTTATCCAGTGTGCTAGTGGCTTACCATGATTTGAGGGTGGTGTTCAGTTGGTCCCACGCTGCTTCCCTCCTCATCGTGTGAACGACTGCGCGATCAATCTGCTACCCAGTACTTTTCCGCCATGGGGCCAGCTTTCCTCGCTTTCGGTTCCGGAGAGGGAGGCCATGGAATGGTACATCAATGATTCTCTGGCAGCCGGTATCATCCGTTCATCAACTTTGCCGGCAGGGGCGGGGTTCTTCTTTGTGGAGAAGAAGGATGGTTCGCTCATACCCTGCATCGATTATCAGGGGCTGAATGATATCATGGTGAAGAATCGTTATTCGTTGCTGCTGATGTCTTCAGCCTTCGAACTCGGGCAGGGGGTGACTATCTTTACAAAGTTGGACCTACGCAGTGCTTATCACCTTGTCTGGATCAGGGAGGGGGATGAGTGGAAGACAGCCTTTATCACCACTAGGGAGCACTTTGAATACTTGGTCCTTCCCTTCGGCTTGGCCGATGGCCCGGCTGTCTTCCAGGGGTTTGTGAACAACGTACTGCGAGACATGGTCGATCAATTTGTTTTTGTTTATTTAGACGATATTCTGATCTTTTCCCAGAATATCCAAGACCATGTCCAGCACATCAGGAGGGTGCTCCAGCGGCTGTTAGAAAACTGGGTCTTTGTTAAACAGAGAAGTGTGTTTTTCACGCATAGTTGGTTCCGTTCCTGGGGTTCATCATTTCGTCTGAGGGAGTTTGCATGGATCCCAACAAGGTTAGGGTAATTTCAGATTGGTCAACCCCAGATTCCTGGAGAGTGGTGCAGAGGTTTCTGGGGTTTGCCAATTTTTATCGCCGGTCCATCTGGAACTTTAGCCAGCTCATCATGCCTCTGACGGATCTCACCTCCACCAAAGATCTTTTTCAGTGGTCGCTGTGGGTTCAGTCCGCATTTCTCAAACTTAGGGGAGTTTTTGTTCGGCTCCCATTCTTATTTCCCCTGATCCCTCGCGATAGTTCGTGGTGGAGGTAGATACGTCAGAGGTGGGCGTCGGGGCGGTCCTATCACAGCGCTCTCCCTCAGACGAAAGGATGCATCCGTGTGCTTCTTTTCACATCGTCTTACACCCCGGAATGGAATTACGATGTAGGAAATCATGAGTTGTTGGCAATCAGACTGCCGTTGAATGAGTGGCACCACTGGTTAGAGGGTTCGGAGGTACCTTTCGTGGTGTGGACTGATCATAAGAACCTCGGGTACATTTGTGCAGCCAAATGTCTAAATTCCAGATAGGTACGCTGGGCACTATTTTTTGGGAGTTTCGACTTTGTGCTCTCCTATCATCCGGGTTCTAAAAACATCAAACCTGATGCTCTCCCTCGATGTTTTGAGGTCGAGACCTCCACCGATGCCTCAGACACCATTCCTCCTCCCTCACGGGTGGTGGGTATGGTGTCCTGGGAGGTGGAGTCCAAAGTGCGCTCTGCACTAAGCGATACCGTTGTTCATACACAGTGCCAAGGGGGTTTGTTGATGGTTCCGCGATTGGTCCACACGCACTTCTGACAGTGAGGTCATTTGTCCAACGTAGCCTGCCACCCTGGGGGTGATTGCACTCAGGCCCTGATTAGACAGATATTCTGGTGGCCATCTCTAGCGTCAAACGTCCGTCAGTTTGTGGCCGCTTACCCTGTTTGTGCTACCAATAAGACCTCCCAACGCCCTATAGCAGGGCTTCTCCAACCGCTGTCAGTCCCTTTGCGACCCTGGTCTCATATTGCCATGGATTTTGTTACTGGTTTACCCCCGTCCCATGGCAACGTGGTCATTTTGACCATAGTGGACCAGTTCTCAAAGGCAGCTCATTTCATTCCCCTCCCTAAATTATCGTCAGTGGTTGAGGTCGTTAACCATTTCTTTTGCCTCCATGGCTTCCCGTTAGATGTGGTTTCCAACAGGCGACTCCAATTTCTGTCAAGGGTTTGGGCAGAGTTCTGTCGACAGCTGGGGTGAGTCTGTCTTCTTGGTTTCATGCCCAGACTAATGGTCAAGCGGAGTGGGCGAACCAAGACTTGGAGAGGGCGCTGCGTTGTGTGGCTTCTCAGAATCCTTCGTCTTGGAGTTCCCAGCTGGCCTGGGTTGAGTACGCCCACAACTCATTGCCTCTATCATCTTAGGGACTATTGCCCTTCCAGTGTTGCCTGGGATATCAGCCACCCTATTTCCAGAGCAGGAACCCAATGTCATCATTCCCTCTGCCCACACTTTTATTCAGAGGTATTGATGCACCTGGAAACAGGCCAGAGAAGTCTTCATGAGGACTGGCATCCGTCACAAGACCCAAGCCAACCGACACTGGTCTAGGCCCCCAGTTTACATATGTGGGCAGAAGGTTTGGTTGTCTGCCAAGGAAATCCCACGCCGACTCCCATCACATAAATTGGGACCCAAATTCATTGGTCCCTTTCCCATAATCGAGGTGCTTATCCCAGTGGCGGTTCAGCTCAAATTACCCCATCACCTTAAGCTTGTCCATCCAGTCTTTCATGTTTATAGAATTAAACCGGTCATCCACTCTGATTTACATCCTGCCACTCCCACCCCACCTCCCCCATGCCTTGTAGAGGGCACTCCGGCTTATTCCATCAGATGCCTCTTGGCGGAGGGGCAGAGGAGGTGCCCATGGAGGGGTACTGTCACAGTCTCAATGAGTTGCCAGCTCTTTCCTGTGTGTTTGTTTTCGTTTCCTCATGTGTCGCTCAGCTGTCGTTGACAAGCTGTGATCAGTGTTGCCGTGGCAACGTTTGCCCGCGGCTGATCGGCTGATCAGTGAAAGCTGTGGTTAATTTCCTTTCTCCCTATTTAAGCTCCCCATTGTCATGTCCGTTGCCAGATTGTTGTGTAGTGTTTTGAGTTACCTCACTCTGTCTCGCCTCAGTCTTATCTCTCTGTTGTACTGTTTCCTCCAGTGTCAGCTTTGGTCGGTTGGATTACTTACCTGTCCTTGGATTTCTCACAATTCTTCGCTACGTTGGCTGCTCGCCTGCATTGCTCTACTTGCCTGGAGGGGTTCAGTCTCACCTCACACCCCTCTCCGTCAGTCAAGCTCAAGATACGGTTCTTCGCCTCACTGCAGTCTGTGAGTCGACTTCTTCAGTTTGTTCAGTGACTATTTTTGCCTCTGTTGTTAATAAAGTCTGAACTGTTCCTCTGCATCTTGGGTCCTTCATTACATACGGTGACAAAAACACTTTTTTGTGTTGTTTTCTTAAAGTCTGAATGCCTCTAACTCCAGAAGTATTTAACATATCTTAATGTCCTTTTAGATTCTGGTTAATAAAAATTTTGCTTTTTGTATCGAAATATTTTTAAGGCTCTATATTTTCAATGGCTGAAATCCAAATTCAATCTTTGTTTTCCGAAGTATGCAGTACTAGAGAGCAATATTCTCCAAGTCTCTATTTTTGGTGGAGGAAAACACCATTCCAGTGTGAGCAATGTTCCCTCTAAGCTGCACACGTGCGTGGCCGCACAGACTATTTGAAGGTCCCATGCAGCACAATTTTAAGCTTCACCCAAAAACTTACTAGCTACTGAGTAGGCGAGCATCCAGTGAGCAGCAATAGTGAAACGAAAAGAAGAAACGTTACCTCTAGAACCTTTTAAGAAAAAGGTTAGTTTGACTTTCAAACAAGAATGGCTAAATGAAATAGTTCAAATGGATACAAGTGATGGTCCTAGTAAGATAGTTCAAATGTCTGACATATTTAGCTATGAAGCTACTGGGGTCGTGTGCAAATTTTGTTCTGAAGCTAAAATCAAAGGAGAGTTTTCCATCAGGAAAACGTGGACCGAGTGGAAACTTGACTACCTAAAACGCCACTTAACACAAAAAGGTCACATTGCTGCTGTGAAAACATCATATAATTGAAAACATGGAACTTCAATTAACCAGCTTCTTGGGGAGTTGAGAGAATCGATAGAAAAGCATATTGATCTCGCCAATAAGAACAAGTCAAACCCTGAACAAATCAAAATATTGATCGATAATGTGCTTCTTGCCATCAAAATGAACGCATCAATGCTGTCTGTTCAAGAAATTCATGATCATCTGGCGAAATATGTTAGCCTTCCCGAAAGCTGGAGAAGAAAAAAACTATGCATTTGAATTTGTGGAGTCAATTAATGAAGTTGAACAAGCTGAGACTATGGAAAGTGTGAGAAATGCCCATGTTCACACATTGATCGTCGATGAAAGCACAGACATGACAGTGCATTAAATGCTGGTTCTTTACATTAAGTTTAGGAAGCAAAATGACATCATTTACAAAACTGTGTTTGCCAGGATCATTCAGCTGGCAGGATGCAGCACTCAGCATATTGCGGATGCAATAATAAAGTTCTACATGGATCACCGACTTAATTTACAGAAAATTGTAATGTTACCGTCTGATGGTGCCTCTGTCATGTTAGGTAAACATAATGGAGTCACTGCAATAATGAGACGACAGATACCGCTACTTATGGAACAAAAGTGTCTTTGATGAAGGAAGTGGAAACACTGCTTAGAACAGTATATTCACTATTTAGTAGGTCTTCTGTGAAGAAAAGCAAATTCGAAGAGTTAGCAAATGTTTTAGAGGTGGATTCACTGTCTTTCAGACCTTTGAATGAGTCAAGTTGCCAAGCAGTAAATGCGTTTTTGCACAATTAAAGTGTATTAACAGAGTACTGCACAAAAGAAGCTGACAACGACGACCCGATTGCAAAATATTGTCACAAAAAACTGACCAATCCGAAGTACAGAGTTGCTCTCAATGTGCTTGGAGATGTGTTGGAAGAACTAGCTCAGCTCTTTGTCTCCTTGCAGCAAAGCAATCTTACCATCATTGATGCCCATTGCCTTGCCAGAGCTAAAATGGAAAAACTTCGGTCTCAATATCTCAGAGAGCATGTTTACTGGAGCAACCGAGTGAACGAGCTGTTGGAAACAAGTGACAGTGTGGTAAATACAGCAGATATTATTCTGTTTGTCCTTAAAGTCTGTGACCATCTTGATGCTCAATTTCCTGAAGGTGAGCTTGAAGAATGGTCTGCTTTTAACCTAGAAACACTGGATTCAACACTCGATTTTGATCATGGTACAGATGATGTAACCAGACTAACAGAGAAGTTCTAAGTTATTCTAAACCAAACGGACGAGACTGCCACAGAGCGTATCTGTCAACACTACAAGGATTTCAGGTTCACTATTAAAGAAAAACTAAAGATGGGAGTGCTGCGGACATTTGCTGAGATGATAACCACTGAGCTGATTGACATTTGTGGAACATTCCAAGCATCTAGTGCAGACTGTGAATGCAGTTTCAGTCTGATGAATCGTATCAAGACAAAATCACGGAACCGACTTGAGACCACCCACTTGGATCAGCTAATGAGAATCCAGTCTACACAAGCAGAGGGCCCTATAAATCTGGACAAGGTCTACAACCACTGGAAAGGGGACAAGGATAGATGGGAGAAGTTTTAAGGTAGGCTACAATACTAAATAAATATATTTAGTATTCATGTGTTTGACTTGGACAATATTTTTACTGTTTACTGTAATAACAATTTTAATAATTCCTTAAGCATATCATTATAATATATAAAGTAATTATTAATTAGTTGACTGAAGCTTTACATTTTGTTTAAAGGTTAGGTTACTATTTTGGTGTATGTGTACAGACCAGCAGAAATAAGCAGAAACAGGGGAGTGTATATACCTAAACAAGGTCTATAATCACTGAAGTGAAACAGACATAGAAGTTTGAAGGTACTTTTATTTGTATAGTGCCTAGCAATACTTTGATCTTAATTATTACTGTAATAATGTGGAGGTGTATGTGGTGTTTTTACTATTGTGGTGCATCTGTGTTTTTTAGATGCTGCTCTGTGAGAGGTCTTCCACAGACCTGCAGGGCCAGTCAAGGGACTGATGAAGGTCTAGCAGCACCATGATGTCAGTACAGTGCATCCGGAAAGTATTCACAGCGCTTCACTTTTTCCACATTTTGTTATGTTACAGCCTCATTCCAAAATGGATTAAATTAATTATTTTCCTCAAAATTCTACAAACAATACCCCATAATGAAAATGTGAAAGAAGTTTGTTTGAAATGCAAATTTATTAAAAATAAAAAAATAAAAAAATAACATTTACATAAGTATTCACAGCCTTTGCTCAATACTTTTTTGAAGCATTTTTGGCACCAATTACAGCCTCAAGTCTTTTTGAATATGATGCTACAAACTTGGCACACCTATTTTTGGGCAGTTTCTCCCATTCTTCTTTGCAGGACCTCTCAAGCTCCATCAGGTTGGATGGGGAGCGTCGGTGCACAGCCATTTTCAGCATCTCCAGAGATGTTCAATCGGGTTAAAGTCTGGGCTCTGGCTGGGCCACTCAAGGACATTCACAGAGTTGTCCCGGAGCCACTCCTCTGTTATCTTGGCTGTGTGCTTAGGGTTGTTGTCCTGTTGGAAGATGAACCTTCGCCCCAGTCTGAGGTCCAGAGCGCTCTGGAGCAGGTTTTCATCAAGGATGTCTCTGTACATTGCTGCATTCATCTTTCCCTCAATCCTGACTAGTCTCCCAGTTCCTGCCGCTGAAAAACATCCCCACAGCATGACGCTGCCACCACCATGCACCACCATACAATTCCTTGGACTTCATGGCTTGGTTTGTGCTCTGACATGCACTGTTAACTGTGGGACCTTATATAGACAGGTGTGTGCCTTTCCAAATCATGTCCAATCAACTGTATACTCCTCCCCTTGCGGTTGGCAGCCGTTCCTCTGCTCTCAGATGGCCGGGCTCATCCATCCCCCGGCGGATGGCCGCGGCTGCTCCATTGGGGTGGATGGTAGTGGCGAGGACTCTACAACGGCACATCCATCCTCCTTCCCGGATTTCGGCACCAGTGTGACACAGTTCAATGGAAAGGAGGAGGCGAGAACCGGCTTGACAATATAAATAATATTTTAATAATAAACTTAAACCAAAAAGACAAATACACACACAGGTGTCGGACAGCTGTCCGTAACTCTCTCTCTATTACACTGCCATCTCAGGTCAGCCTTATCCCTCTAGGGCTATAATCAGCCTTATTAGGGGCCGGGTGTGCGGAATCACGACCCAGCCCTGCCCTCCGCCCTGCCACAGAGGCATAAGCATAGCAAAATCAATGCAATTTTCAAATGAAAGTATATACATTTGGGCAAATCTTGTAGGTGTTAGTGTGGATGTGGCTTAATTCTGCCAGTGGCATCTCAGAAATAAAAATGATCACTTGGCATTTTTAATCAAATTTCATGAGTTCGCTGGTTCACATATTCCTGGATCGCATTAAGGTAGACAGATTTGTCATCCTGTAAAGGAGGGGATCGAGCACAGGACTGGGCTTGAGCTCTGAGATCCCGTTGGACAATCTGACTAAGCAAAGAATAGAGGGCAATTTTAAAATAATAATATAGATATTGGAGATCACATAACCCTTCGGCAGCAATGCACGTATAGTTCTTCGCTCTGCTCACTTTGTCAAATTTTAAAGAGAAAAGAGAGATTGAGCAATTGCCAATAAAGAAAAAATTCAAAGATTCCACCATCTCCAGAGTGGATCTCAATGATGCTATTGCTAACGGTATTAAGCTAGAACTCAAAGAGCAACAAAGTACTCTGGATTTGGTTGTGGCTTCAACAGTAAGAGAAGCGATAGACTCTGTACTGACCCCAGTATTGCGTGACCTGCATTTGGATATACAAGCGACCAATGATTCTGTTAAAGAACTAAGAGCAGAAGCTGAAATGCTAGCCAGCACGGCAAAACAGACACGTGACCGGGTAGATTCCGTTCAGGCAGCTGCACGTGAGGATAGGAGGACAGTCACAGATTTAAGAAAGCAGCTGGAACAACTTACCGATAAAATGATGGACATTGAAGACAGGAGCAGGAGAAATAACATACGACTGTTGGGGTTGTCAGAGGGGGCGGAGGGCTCCGATGCAGTTGGCTTCCTCAGAGCTAATACTTCCAAGTGGATCCCTTCACTGAAAGGCCACAACATCGAGATTGACCGAGTCCATCGCGTGTACAATGGAAGAAAAAGTAACTCAGATCGGCCGCGTACTCTCATCTTCTGTGTACTAAGATGGCATGACAGGTCAGCGATCCTGAAGGGTGCTCGGCAGGTGTATCCAGTGAAATGTACACAGGACAATGTCACGCTACTATTTTTTCCTGACTTTAGCCCAACCACAACTGCCAAGAGAAAGAGCTTCAATCCAGTCTTGAAGAAGATGACAACACTCGATCTGCAGCCCTTCCTCATCTGTCCGGCGGCAATTAAACTACAGCACAAAGGTGAGCAGATGATGTTTGACTCTCCTCAAAAAGTGGAGGATTTTGTCAGCTCACTGTAACAGAAGAAAATGTATTCTGCAGTTCTACAAAGCAACGGGAAGACAACGGCTACCATCTCCATCTCTTCAGCTCAGTGAGGGGAACTTAATGATGAGGGTTGTGGTGATCCTAACTGCCCTGGAGAGGACAATAACAAGGTGGCCATGGACACTTGTTAATTTATTGTTGGAATCTTGTCCTCCTTGTCCTGTATGTTTGTCTGTTGACTGGTATGCCTAATGATTTTTTGGGCTAATGGAGAGCAGGTTTGATCACTAAGTTTTTGGCTCTGTGGGCCTTCTGGGGACATGTCTTGCATTGTAGTGGACTGGTCACGCATCAACAGTTTTTTCTGTTGTTCATGCAGACCTACACTCTCAGTAATGTGCAGTCTGCTTTGGTTTTTGTATATAGTTGTTTGTCGTTCCTTTCTCTTGTTTGGTTCTATTCCCTCCAACAGACATCAATACTTTTATTATTTTATTTTATTTTTTTTAAAGATTATGTGTCTAGATGGATTGGTATCTAGAGTATATACTAATGTTTACATGTCACTTACAGTATGGCATTGCTTTGGCATTGCTTTTGTTTCTCTTCACTTAGACACAATCTTTGGCATCATGAGCATGCAATGCATGTTCTGAATATCTTATCACTGAATGTGCATGGACTAAATTCATTAAACATACCCGTATATTATAATATTTACACTGTAAATTGATTTCCTGTGCCCTGATACAAGAGACAAGTATTACAAATTGGCAGCCTTCTCTTGCGCTCTTAATAAAACTAAGGGGGTGCTTATCTTAGTCGACAAGACGCTACATTTAACTATTGAACATACTGGGAATGATGATGAGGGTAGGTTTGTCTTTATCTGCTGCAAAATACATAATGACAGATTTACTGCCCGAATGAGGCGGACAGTGCATTTTTTTTTTTACAAATATTTCCAATACATTACTTGAGCAGATTGATTGTCCTTTAGTGGTGGGTGGTTGGTGGTGATTTTAATGCTGTCTTAAATCCTGCATTGGATAAATCTCACCCTGATACAACAGCTAACACATCTTCTAAGTTATTGAATAAATTTATCACTGAACTTAATATAATCGATCTTTGGAGAATTCAGAATACTACATCTAAGGACTTAGAATTTTTTTCTAATAGACATAAGACTTTCTCTAGGATATATTACATATTTCTCAGCCCATCTCTAATTTCATCTAAATCCTCCATCTCTATATTACCAATTTTATTGTCTGATCACTCTGCAGTGTTGTGTAAGGTTCACCTTTCCAACGTTAAGACCAAGGCCACTAGATGGCGTCTTAACACATGAATACTAAATAATCAGATGTTCATTAATTCGCTAAAAGATCATATAAAGGAATTTCTCGAAATTAATACATCTTGCGATGTGGACCCTCAAATATTGTGGGAAACGTGTGCTATACAAGGATTCTGTATATCTTTCTCTTCTACTCTTGCCAAAGCGAAAACCCGCCAGTTTACACAATTAGAAAATAAGATCCAATTATTTCAAAACTTACAAAAACAAAATTTTTCTGATCAACAGGCTACACGATTGTCCTCCTTAAAAGAAGAATATGATTTGCTTTCACTATCAAAGGCAGAGTTTATTTTACATAGGACTAGGCAAAAATACTATTTCGAATCGGAGAGACCTAGTCATTTATTGGCCCTTAGGCTGAGGGAATGTGAGTCTAAGGCATATATCAGCACAATAAAATCATCGGATGATCAAGTCACCATGAATCCTACGATGATTAACGACATATTTAAAGGTTTTTACATCAATCTGTATAAAGCCGAAACTGATTTTGATGAATCAATTTGCAAGGAATATCTAGATAAATTAGAATTGCCTCGGATCCCACAGATGGATAAAGAATCTTTGGAGGCCCCATTAAGTTTGGAGGAGCTCTACGAATCACTAAAAAGCCTTCAGAAGGGCAAGTCGCCGGGCCTAGATGGCCTCCCTCTTGAATTATATTTAGAAATATGGAATTTGGTAGGGACACTCATGCTTGATTCGTTTAATTTTGCGATTGAGCGTGGTGTATTTTATAGAGATCAAAAAACATCGTTGATATCATTGCTTCTTAAAAAGGGAAAAGATCCGTTAGATTGCTCCAGCTACAGACCAATATCACATCCCATGCGATTTAAAAGTTTACTATAAAGTTCTTGCCTCTAGCATGGAGAAAGTAATTCATGGTTTAATCAAGGCGCCATCATATAACCATCAAACCGGTTATATTTGGGGGTGTCACACGTCTGATAATATGCGTCGACTCTTTCATGTACTTGACTTTGCAGACTCTCACCCGAGCCCTTGTGCGTTTTTTTCATTTGATGCAGAAAAAGCCTTTGACAGTCTAGAAAGGAACTATATGTGGGCAGTTCTGCAATGTTTTGGTTTTGGTGAACATTTAATTTCTATGATTAAGACACTATACCACTCACCTGAGGCATCAGTCTTGACTGGTAATATTATCCCCCCCCCCCCCCCCCACATTTCCCTCTACAACAGGGAACGAGGCAGTGATGTCCACTTTCCCCCTTATTGTTTTATCTTTCCCTTGAACCACTAGCACAAGCCATTAGGAAATCTGAAGTAGCACCGATTAAGATTCATGACCATAATCATATTATTTCGCTGTATGCTGATGACATTATTTTATATCTAGACCACTTTGATATTTCAGTAACTGGTATAATTAAGAAATTTGATCACTTCAGTAGTTTATCGGGGCACAAGATAAATTGGACCAAATCTGCTATTATGCCAATTAACAATGTTACGGTTAAATCTCCTATCCCCTCATTTATTCCTATTAAAGATTCTTTCATTTATTTGGGTATTACCATATATAAAAACATCCATAAGATTGCCAGAGACAATTTTAATAACATTCTAGTCAAGATCATGAGTGATACTCAAAGATGGAATAATCTTAAAGTCTCTCTTCAAGGCAGAATCTCCATAGTCAAAATGAATTGTTACTTCGGCTTAATTTTCTTTTCTCTATGCTGCCTCTCTCTCTCCCTCCAGGTTACTTTAAGGAGATCAATTCCATGCTTTCCTGTTTTATCTGGAATGGTAAACGACCTAGAATCAAACTTACCACGTTGCAGTGCATTCAGAAAGTATTCAGACCCCTTCATTTTTTCACATTTTGTTATTTTAAACCTTATGCTAAAATGCTTTTAATTATTTCTTTTTTTCACATCAATCTACACTCCATACCCCATAATGACAAAGCAAAAACCAGATTTTTGATAACTTTGCAAATTTATTAAAAATAAAAAACTGAAATATCACATTGACATTAGTATTCAGACCCTTAACTCAGTACTTGGTTTAAGCACCTTTGGCAGCGATTACAGCCTCAGGTCTTTTGGGGTATGATGCGACAAGTGTTGCACACTTAGATTTGGGGAATTTCTACCATTCTTTTCTGCAGATCCCCTCAAGCTCTGTCAGGTTGGATGGGGGCCGTCGGTGGACAGCCATTTTCAGGTCTCTCCAGAGATGTTCGATTGGGTTCAAGTCCGGGCTCTGGTTGGGCCACTCAAGGACATTAGGGAGTTGTCCCTAAGCCACTCTTGCGTTGTCTTGTGCTTAGGGTCATTGTCATGTTGGAAGGTGAACCTTCAGCCCAGTCTGAGGTCCTGAGCACTCTGGTCCAGGTTTTCATTAAGGATATCTCTATATATTGCTGCATTCAGCTTTCCACCAACCCTGACCAGTCCCCCAGTCCCTGCTGCTGAAAAACACCCCCACAGAATGATGCTACCACCACCATGCTTCACCGCTGGGATGGTATTGTGCAGGTGATGAGTGGTGCCTGGTTTCCTCCAGACATAATGCTTGGAATTGAGGCCAAACAGTTCAATCTTTGTTTCATCAGACGAGAGAATCTTGTTTCTCACAGTCTGAGAGTTTTTAGGTGCTTTTTTTTTGTCTTGCACTGAGGAGAGGCTTCCGTCAAGCCACTCTGCCATAAAGCCCAGATTGGTGGAGTGTTGCAGTGATTGTTGTCCTTCTGTAAGTTTCTCCCATCTCCACACATGATCTCTGGAGCTCAACCAGGGTGACCATCAGGTTCTTGGTCACCTCTATTACCAAGGCCTTTCTCCCCTGATTGCTCAGCTTTGCCGGGCGGCCAGCTATAGGAAGAGTCCTGGTTGTTCCATACTTCTTCCATTTAATAATTATGGAGGCCACTGTGCTCTTGAGAACCTTCAATGCAGCCGAATTTTTTTTTTGTAGCCTTCCCCAGATCTGTGCTTCAACACAATCCTGTCTCTCAAGCAGTTCCTTTGACCTCAAGGCTTGGTTTTTGTTCTGATATGCATTTTCAGCTGTGAGACCTTATATAGACAGGTGTGTGCCTTTCCAAATCATGTCCAGTCAATTGAATTTGCCACAGTTGGACTCCATTCAAAGTGTAGAAACAACTCAAAGATGATCCAGAGAAATGGGATGCACCTGAGCTAAATATCAAGTGTGCAGAGGGCCTGAATACTTATGTCAATGTGATATTTAAGTTTTTTCTTTTTAATAAATTTGCAGTTATCAAAAATCTGTTTTTTATTTTGTCATTATGGGGTATGGAGTGTATATTGATGTGGAAAAGAAATTATTTAAAGCATTTTAGCATAAGGCTGCAACACAATAAAATGTGAATACTTTCTGAATGCACTGTACTTTCAGGAGGATTGACTGTACCAAATTTTGAATTACATTATTGGTCGTTCCAACTTTAGGCTCTTCATACTTGGGTTGATACTCAATCTAAAGTTTCATGGAGAGTAATTGAAGCTGACAAGGTTAAACCACATAGATTCCAAGATATTCTATTTGCTGGCACAGGAAATAAAACTGATAATTACAAATTCGGCCCGGTTGTGGCTAATTCTATTAGGATCTGGAAAAGGGTTGAACCTCTGATGGGAGGACCTTTCAAATTTTGTAACAACACACCCTTATGGCACAACTTTAATTTTTTATGTGGAAATCGTCTATTTGTCCAACCCTCTTGGTCTTCATTGGGTATAAACACATGCGGTGACTTATATGACAACCAGGGACTCTGTTCGCTTCAGGAACTAAGAACTACGTTTTGTTTACCAGCATCCTCATTTTTTGTCTTTTTTCAGTTACGCTCTGCTATGAAGGTGTATGGAGTTCCCTGGGCATCTCCCATTTCCTCTCATCCTATGTGGGATTGGATCACACCATCCTCTGGCCAGACATATATAGTAAACTTAACAATCACATTGCAAAGCCTCTTTCTATTAAATCTATCTGGAATCGTGAATTATCTGATTTTAACTTATCTGTCGACTGGGAGAGTGTGTGGTCTAATCTCATTTTAACTTCAAAAAACTTGGCTCATCTTCTTATCCATTTCAAAGTCATCCATAGAACATACATAACCCCTTACAAGAGGTTCAAAATGAAACTACAACTGACTTATAACTGCCATATCTGTAACACTGTATCATCAGGTACTTTTCTTCATATGTTTTGGGAGTGTCCAATTGTTGTCAATCTATGGACTCATGTAAACTTTGTTTTGTCCTCCTTACTACAAATTGATTACATCTCTAATCCAGGTTCATGTCTTCTCAATGATGATTCTGACTTCTGTATAAGTTCATTACAAAAGAGAATGTTGTTTGCTGGTTTTACAGCTGCAAAGAAGACAATAATACAGAACTGGTTTACTCCGCACATGTATGCAAAAACATATTGGATTCATAGCCTCCTTAAAATAGTGTACAACAGCACAAATTAATAAGGCTAAACCTGGTACCATTGATGCATGGCAATGTTTTTCTTCAACATATTGGATTTTATAAAGGAATGACTATATAAAGTAACCCTTTTTATATAATTTTGTTTTATTTTATTTTATTTTTTATTTTATTTTTTATTTTACTTTTCAGATTGTTAAATTATTGATAATATGTCTGTTGCTCCCCCTTCCCTGTTTGTTTGTTTGAATGGATGTTATCTTGTTATATCTAAAAGACAACAAAAAGTTGATCACAAAAAATATAATAATATAGATATTATGAAATCTAAAGGTGGAGATGGGGAGAAGGATGGATGCTGGAAGAATTGTCACCTGAGTGAGTAAAGCAGCCGCTTATCCATGAGATATGATTGACAGGCCTAGATGATATGTTCCTCTCAAACTTACATTTGAAACTTCATTTTGCGTACTTCCGTGTAATTTTTGCCAGACAGATTAAATAATTAGTCAGGAAAGAGATACAAATCAAGGATAATATTACTTACAATTCATTCATCACACTGAAACTGGAAAGTCAAGTCAAGTGCATGCTGATTATTTGCCTACAGTGTGCAATGTACATACTGTATATGACTTCAGAAATAGTAAGAGCAGTCTGGTAGTATGTTATTTTGAACAAAGCCCATGTAATTCTCTCTAACTGTTTTGAGACAGCTGTTCACATAGACACATACTGTATACTCCAGAGCTGTTTTGCCAAAATGGTTTACCAACATCTTCAGCCCACTTGGCGTTATCATTGTATGTTTTTGTGATGCATGTGGGTTGTGATCTATTTGTTGATAATGTGAGCAGGTTGCTCTGTGCGTGACTCTGGGCATTCTGCCTCAGGAGCGGCAGTTAGTGCCAAGGCACAATCTGACCAGTGCATTCATCTCAGACCCAATGCCAGCAGTCTTGGCAAACATTCATAGGCTGCTTGCAGAGAGTCCAAACTAACCTATCTTTCTGCTTTTAGATAACTGATTAATGCTTAAGAGTCTCAGGGTGCTGAACTATTAACTGTTTCTGAAAGGGATTTTAGAGAGACAGATTTCTCACCCATGTTTCCATGCCCCTCTTGTTCCAGAAAAAAAGGGATAGATATGTTAGCGCAAAGGTTCAACTTGTTTTGCTTCAGGAACCAGATTTTACATTTGACAAGTTGTGAAACAGTACCAAAATTGTTTAATGTACAAAAGTAAAAAAAAAAAAAAAAAGTTTGACATTTTTTAATATATCCATCAAATGCCAGAACTATCAAACTGTTAATTCGTCAACAGTAGGTCGAAAGTTCTGCTGCTGAAATTGGTCTGTGTTTACTGAAATTCAAATCACTGCCCCCAGTGGCTGAGGCTGGATTTGTTGTTGAATATATAGGCACATGTGAGCTCCAGTTTCCAGGAAAAATGTCCACAGGGTGGCGCCAAAAGCAAGTTGTATTTTTTTTAGTTATAAATGATGTAATACAGTCAACATGAATGCATATTTTATTAACTTTACCCCCTTACCCAAACCCCAACCCTAAACCTAAGCATCAGTGGAGTAAAAATGTAATTTTAGAATGGAAATGCAACCTCAGAAAGAATCGTGCTCACCATTGTTTATGTGAACACAATGACCAAGAAAATAAAAAATGTCACTCCATTTCAAAAAAGTTGCTACACACTCGTTTGCAACATAGGCTTTTATGAAGCAACATAAAATCAAGTAATGAAAAAGACGTCTGACTTGATGGAAGTTACACACGCAGTGACGAATCCACAAACACTTTCTGTTCAATAAATCTAACTGAATCCATGCATGTGAAATTATTAACAGTGTTTACTCGAAAAGGAACTGATTGTCCAGATGATTAAAAGCATTTTACATGGTATATGGTAAGCGATAAGCTTTTGCAATCTGGACAGTATATAGCACAATCGCAACAATGCTGCGTAACCCAAGAGAGTGAAAACATCTAGACTCAATTACTGTTAATATTGCATTCTGTGTTGCATGTAAGTGATGGTTAAAAAACAACAACCAAATAAAAATTGATTTACATCTCCATTAAATTGTTTAAACCATGAATATAACTCATCCTCAGTAAACAAGATTGGTGGGCAGACATTGTTTCTGAAAAGATAAAAACAATTTTTTTTACATGCACTGTTTTCCCATTTGTGAGTTCTAAACTGAAATGGGTAGATCGTTTGAACTTGTTCATGAAAAAAGTATTTTGCATTAAAAAAAAAGTTGGGCACACCTGGAGTAGGATTGAATTCTATATATTGCATATTTTATATTGTAGATCTGCTTTGGGGGACTGTTGGCTTTAGATTTTGTTTGCACAATCGTTAGTCGACAACGGCATTTGGGCCCTATGATAAGGGCGATGTTGTTATGCAGTACCTTTTTGCTGAAAGTCGACAACTTTATGCAAATTGAATTATTTAATAATTTTTCAGATTACTCGATTATTGTCAGAATAATCGCTAGATTACTTGATTATCAAAATAATCTATAGAGACAGCCCTAGAAGAGAGTATCGTGCACTGTGTAATCCAGTGAAGCCTGGAGGATTTGCACAAGAGAATCGTGGTATCCTATCTCTGGGGCATGCAGCTGTGCCCTTAGGCTTCTGTAGTGCCAGGCAAAAGTGGTTTTCAGGAAGCATATTTAGTGCTTAATTTGCCTTAACATTCAGGGATGTTGTTATCTTTGTAATTGTGGTGAAAAATAAATGTAGCAAAGTACTTAATTTTTAATCCACTCATGTAAATGTGAAAGTACTATGATTTATTTATACAAAAGAAGTTGAAATATTTTAAAAAAATATGTTCAAATACTGCAACGAGAGTTATTAATTACTCTCCACCTCTGTTGCAAGTAAACCTGTATTTAATGTTGCTGGGTTTACTTTTTTTTACCCTTGCATAGTTTTGTTGTAGTAGCCTACTTTTAATTTTGTTGCATAGTTCTGTTGTTGTGTTTTTGCACAGTAGTTGGCTGTTGTTGAGTAGGACATCATGCAACCTGTCCATATTGGCATACACCTAATTTGACTAGCTTTTACCAAGTGACACAAATTAAACCCAATGTACCGCAGAATTTGATTGTACACACATTCAAAAACAAAACATATGGGAAGCATTTTTCCTCCCATTTTAAAGTTGATAAGCCTATTTATGTTGTCATTCTAACTATGCATGATTATATGGTTAGTTGCATTTTGCATTATTTTGTCCCTGCTGTCAGAACAGACCACTTGAAAACCTCTGGATTAGCATGCTTGAAACTGATTTAAGTTTTAAGCATTGTTTCTTCAACTGTTTGGACCCCCTTCAGGGTCAGTGAGTCTAGAGAGAGACCTTTGCCTGTTACTCGTTCATTACCAAGTGGACAAATCTGTGTGCCATAATATGAGTTGACAAGTGAGTCATTGTGTGTGTTTATCATATTTGTGTATGTGTGTCCTAGTCTTTGTCCATGTAGAGAGAAGGTGAACTTGATAACCCTTTAATCCTACAAGCATTATAATGGCACATTAGAATGGAGATAAAGACACATGACTGTAATTGTCATTTGAGACAATGTGAACACCTGAGTATCTCATCACATTGTATCTCTGCAGTATGTGCTGAGTGAAGTTAATGTTCCTTCCTGCAATCACAAGGACCATTCAGGAAGTTTCAAGAGGTCCGGCGGAGCAGTGGAAACCGGGAACAAGAAGTGAGTGATTGATGAAGTGCGGTTTAACGTGAAGAGAGTTTAACATCCACTCATTCACTGCGGCACAACCCATGCACTTTAGAGAACTGTGGGGGCAGCACAGAACAAGACAGGAGAGCTGAGTGGACAACTTTTAAAGTTTTATCACCCATGTCAGTAAGAACTGCCTGAGTAAGATGAAGCTTAAGCAATCATTCTCCTCTTTGAAGACCAGATTGGTTGGACTGGCTTTGGAGTAATAAAATGACACAGAGTCAGTGAAATCTCTGAGAGATCAGCACGGTTTCCCAGCCCGTGGTGGTCTGTAGATCACAGGCGCTTGTGTAGCTCAGCAAAGACAGGTGCTACGAGCGATAGCTCAGGACTTTGCATCTGCTGCTGACAGGGAAACTCTTCAGCTGAGCAGTAAACCTGCACCAAATTTGGAGGCCAATAGCCCTTCAGTGCATAGACTACAAGATTCTCCACATCGCTAGCAGGATATGAATAGGGCAGGAAACTATTATCTTAGATCTCAAAATTGCCCGAGTAGAATCTGAACTGTGAACTCAACAGTGCTGACAGACAGGGGTTAAATGATAAACAGAGGTAAATGAGAGGGTAACAAGGTCATAGCGATTGACACGAATGGAGTGGTTAGTGCCAATAAAGTTTATATGCCTTATTGAAGTGGCATGCTTAACTAGTTGCTAGGCAAATTCGTCCTAATAGTTTATTAACGCTATGAACTGTTAGCATGTAGCACAAGTCAATTAAACTCCTTTAAAACTCTTCACACTCTGGCAAGTATATTTGTCCACTAATAATGTCCAGCAGTTGACATACTGTTCATGAGTCTCAGGAGAATCCTGTCATTTTGTTTGAACCAACAAATGTCATTTCCGTCTGATGGCATTCTCTGTTGGAAATGATTGTAATCAAAGTTAAATGTAAAAAAAAAAAAAAAAAAATTGTGAATAAAATAATTGTCTCCTTTGTCTTGCTAAGGCTAATTTCATAGCTAGCATTTTATGTATCCAAAATACATACAATAAATTAATATTTTGAAACTTTTTGCATAATTTTAGAGAATTACAGCTTCATTGGAAATGATGCACAATAATAATATAAATTGAATAAAGATAAAAATATGATATTTACCTTGAATTGTATATTATTTGATATAATTACGCACTCAACAAAACATATATTTACCTGGAAATATATAATATTTAATATATATATTAATATATTAATATACATGCCTCGTATGTAACGTATTCCGTTAGATTACTGAAGGTCAGTAACGTAATCTAAATACTTTGGATTACTTCAGCACTGGCAGATATTTTTTCAATTGTTTTGAATATACAGATTAAAAACAAGTTTAAAAAAAATCTGCCAGTACAGACACACTTATATTAAAAAAATATTCTCTGAAAAAGGCCTAAATATTTTATGCAGTGTAGCTTCTAAAACAAGAAAAGGCCAATTTATATTGTTTTAAGTATTTTAGATATTTTTACAGAGAAACAATACAAAAATGATCATCAACAATAAGATTTTTGCCTAATATCAAAGGTCTTAGTTAAGAAAGAAAAATTATGATCTAACGTGAATTTTCTTGATGTGATCGTGTCTGGTAACAGGTGCATAAAATCTGTAACTTTTAATGAAAATCCACCTGCTGGACATAAAAGTGATTGAAGTTGAAGAAACACATTACAGAAAAAAAACATGATATTTTGAGGGGAAAGCATTTGTGGGTCATAAAAGTTTAAAAAAATGACTTAAATCACACATGGCTAAGCAATTTCAAACTAATCCAGCTTCATAACATAGTGACATATCTGTAACAAGCTCATTACCGCCAGTGATCTGAGTGACGACCATACGCTAAGCTCATGACATTACCTACTTTTATCCTCCCTGTCAGCTAGAAAACAACCCTCACTAAACACACTCACACACTCAATCCAGTGCTGCTAATGTGTGCAGAGGCAGAAGCATTCATAATTACTTAATTGTGTTGGCATGCATCTTAGGCACAACTTGAAAACGGACTAAAACTTGTTTGTTATGGTTTCTGTGCTTGGTTGTGCTCTGTCATTGCACATGATGTCACAGCTGAGAAGGTTTTAATAGTTCATGACTTGGAGAAATCTGAAAGCCAGGCAATGTCATAAGGATGATTCAGAGCCAGAAGAGAATGTATGTGTCAGTGGACACGATGGACATGGCAAATGAATTATAAATGTGTTGTTTTGAAAAAAACTATTTTTTGAGCTTGCTTGTGGATTAACTCTGACTGTATTGTGGAATAAGATTATCATACTTGATGGTCAGATGCTTCACAAAGTCAGCATTACCCAGAGGATACCTTGCTCTTTCATATTAGAGTTGATCAGTTTTATCAAATATGCATTTCTCCCAGTACATCTCCTCAAAAAATTCAGAGAGGACAAGGAAACGGTTCTGTTGGTTGTGCCAAAATGGCCCAACCAGCCATGGTTTCCAGAAATGATGGAGATATTAAGTGGCCCTCCATGGGAAATACAGGAATATTTACGTATTCACTTTGTCTCAGATGTTTCTCCTAAAATACCTTAGGAGAAAATAAATGGACATCTATGAGACAATTGTTGAAATTCCATGAGAGTATAAAGCTACAGTATATACTGTGAATTCTGCAACACTAGGTTGAAAGTTTTTCAGCTGAAATCGATCTGTGCTTACCGAAATTCTATCCACTGCCCCCAGCAGTTGAAGCTGGAAGTGTAATTTAAAGTGTGGACATGTGTAAGGGTGCTTTCACACTTGGTTCGATTGCTTGGACTAAACTCAAATTTGTTTCCACCCCTGCCCCTGCTGGTCTCTGTTCACATCATATTATTTAGGTCTGAACCGTGGTCTGATTACATCATCAACGTGAGTACGAGCGGCAGCTGTTTATCACTGTAACTAGGAAACAACTATGGAAGACATCAGCTACACTGTGTTATTAAAGTATTCGACTGTTTGGATTTGCCACCAAAACTTTTTATGCATGGAACGGCACTTGCATTTGTCTCCCACATTGAATGTGACATGATGTGAAAAATTTGAGCATTTGTCTGCTGCAAGCCCGCTGATGCGTTGCAAGAGATGTGAAGAATGTGAGCTGCTCTCTGAAGGGGATTTATTTGGAGATAAGCAGGTATGAAAAATGCATTATACCATAATAATTGCGACCGGGAGCCTGCAAAGACACAGATTATCCCTCATCTCAAGTGGTTCACTTCCGCGATTTGGTACGATTGCGTTCATATCAGCAGCGAACCGTACCAGAGTTCAAATGAACCATACCCCAGACCACCTTTTCAAGCAGTTCCGGTTCCGTTGTATGTAGAAAACATACTGTAGCTCAGATCATTTTGCCTTAGAAGAATTTGATGAAATTTTTTTTAGTTCTTTTAAAAATCTCTGACCTTTGATTGCAGACTTTGGTATTTTTGCAAACGGAGTGACTATTTGCACTAGGTGTAAACATCACCTGCTCTTTGCACTCACACATATTGAAAACAAACTGTGCACCCAGTGTTGCTGCAGTGGTGTGGGGTGTAACAATGGAGTGGATGTGCTTTTTTTGCATGGATGACCTGGGTTCGATTCTGCCTTTTGTCCCACTTTTTTCCATCCTGTTTATTGTTTTCAGTCTTAATATTTCCTTTAATACTATTATAATATGTTTGGCTTCCTCGCAGTGAGAGAAGGGTTTGATCTGGGTAAAATTAACCATGGTTTTATTATAGTAAAATTGTAGTAATATTGTTTTTTGTGGAAGCCATTGTTTTACTGCAGTTAACAATGGTATTACTACAGTAATATGGTGTTAATATAGTAACCATGTTTAATTTTGTGGTTACTATGATTTTACCACAAAATACTGTGGTGATACTATGGTTACTGTTGTGAAACTGTGGTTAATTTTCGTAAGGGAAGGTTAGGGTTAGGTTAAGGGGTAGTGGTTTGTGTAGGGTGTCTGTGGGACTCTAAATAAACACAATAAACCTGCTGCAGTGATGCCACTATACCGTATGTTAGTAATTTAATAAGGTGTTCAAAAAGTATCTGCCACTATTTGCACAGGGGTTTAAATAGCATCTAGCACTATTTTCACTTAGTGCAAAGAAGATGTTTCAGTTGCAAGTGTAAGTGTAAAAGGCATCTATTACTATTTGCTCTTGGTGCAAATAGCCTCTGGGTTTTGCAAATCGGAGCACATTGTTGAGATCTCTTCTGAAACTCTGAAAAGAATCAAAATGTGAGGATACTTTTTCTCAGGAGAAACATCTGAGAGCCATGAGACTTAAACAAAAGTTTCCATTTGCTCCCCATGTCTCGAATCAAGTTTCCAGTTGTACCACTGGATTAAAGAGTATTTGTGGCCCCAGACAAGTGCTGGATTTACTTTCTGGCCACTCAAGTGGGATCTTGACACACACATACACAAACACATTTGGCTATACAGCTGCAGCAGTGTTTAATTAGCTGACCCCTTCTCTGCATGTGGTTCAGTGCCATAGTGAAAATGTTCAGGCTTATTAAACCGTCTAAATTATGTTTCATTATCAGAAAGCGTGAAGCACAACTCTTTAACCACACACAACTTATGTTTTCATTGCAGAATTGCTGACACAGTCGAATCTCACAGGGGCCTTGACTGTTATGAATCATACACTTGAAATTCAACATATTACAACATAATTAACCATTTTATGTGGCAGCTCATATGTAGACAAAATTGTACTGGAGGGTTAATGAACATGCATGTATTGTATTTCAGAATGGTCATTTTATCATTTGGCATCAAACAGGACACTTTTCACTGAAATTGTAATGATTGTGAATTAACCTTAAACTCAATGTAATACGTTATTCTAAAATGACCATATAGATTCAATGTGTATATGTAGGAGGGACCTCCTCCCTTCTGTCAGCATCAATATGGGCCCTTCAGCGCATGGCCATAAAATATGAGTGCATGATCGAGAGGAGAGACACATAAATGGAACATTGCTGGCAGCATGTTAAAAGGCACACCTGTTGCCTGTTGGACCTTGTCACCACTGCCATAAATTTACTATTGTGTTTTCCCTCCAGAGTACCTGGTTCCATGATTGCATGCATGAGGTTCAGTACAAGGTGAAGCATCTGGCCCACCTCTTACCTCCCTGCTGAAATATCCAGCTTGAACCAGTATGAACTTCCATATGCTTGTTGGTCCTGTTCTGGTGCAGGCATCCTGAAAATGTTTTTTTTTTTTCAACGGGGCTGAAGAAGGCTTGGACCCACTGGACTGACCTTCTGGATCACCCTGTTACTCAATGACCACACCTTGCCCCATTTTGTAACTACCCCACTTCAGAACCCATTTCTTGGACAATTTTGTCCCATTCAGCTCCTTTATTTATTTTTAGTAAATAAAAGCTTCTCAGGCACATCGTGACGAACACCACTGTGTCTGTCCTCACTCTATGCTCCACGTGTTATGACATAACGTTCAAATCAATTTCTGGCCTATAGCTTTCTAATCCAACATAGTCTCGTTTGTGTTACATTCAAAGTACAGTCACAACAAACCTTTTCAAAGCACACACAAATAATCACAAATGCACCTTATTAATCTGTATTCTGTTTGCTGCTGATTCCCACAGTGGAACAATGGAAGGCACATTACCTGACCTAATCAGACCTTGCTACCGGTCACCTCAATTTACCACTAAAGTATTAACACTAAACTAGTGTTTCCTGAAGGAAATACCTTTCTGAGGTGCTCCGAGACATGGGTTCTGGTCCCATGGAAACCAGGAAGTAATCGTGTTCACATAAACAATGGTGAGTCGGAGGTTGCATTTTTGCTCTAACATTACATTTTTAACATTTCTAACATTCCTGTTGAACTGTACATTTTGTATATTTTTCAACTAAAAATACAACTCGCTTTTGGCGCCACTCTGTGAACATTTCACCTGGAAACTAGAGCTCCCACGTGCCCATACGTATAACGACACTTTTAGCTTCGGCCAAATACGTCATACATGCAATCAAGGAACCAGGTAAATTCAAAATAGTGCAGATGGAATCCGAGAACATGTCCAATGAGAACAGGACAGATCAATTAACTCAATTGTAAATTGTTTTGGACTGCAGATCAGTGTTAGGCATATGTTCAAATATGTGGAAACAAACAATATATTGAATTCTACAGCCACTTTTTGAATTGTCTAACCTAGGGATCCTTTTTTTTTTATTATTGTATTCAAGTCTGATACCTGTTTTTTTTTTTATTTCATTTTTTTCTGAATTCCATATTAACAGTTTATTTCAATTTTATCATCAAAATGGTTTTAAATAAATCCATTCATTAAAACTTTATTCAAATGAAAATGTAACAATAATTTTCAACATAATTTTTTATTATTTTTATCTAATGAAGTGCTTTTATACAGAACCTCACAGCACAATCCAAAATACAACATTGGAGTTAGTTTTGTCAAATAAAGTGGTGCATAACTGCTAACAGAGCCAACAGCAGTGCTGTCTTTAAAGAGAGCAAACGTAACTCAACGGATTCCAATGGTTCGAATGGGGGGCCCGTGAGCACCCTCAGTACCAGATTTAAATCCCATGTTGGAACCGTAGCAGGGTGAGGGGGGGATCAAGCACTAAGGAACTTTATGATCAGATCATGTCTGCCTATAGAGGAACCAGCCTCTGAGTGTGAAATGCTGTTATGGTGCTACATAGGCCTTAAGCGTTGACGGAGTAAGACCTGCATCCAACCGCTCTTGAAGGAATGTAAGGATATCCGTTATGGAGCAATTCACTTGGTCTTTGCTGCATGAAGAGCACCAATCCACAAACACATGCCATTTTAGTGCTTAGAGGCATCTCAAAAAGGGTGCAAAATGGTGTTCATTACAGACAGAGCCAGTTCAGGCTCATTCACTGTGCTCTGTGTAGGGGCCATATGTGTAGGTTCCACAGCTCTGGCTGGGGATGCCAAATCATGCCCTGCGCTTGAGAGAGCAGATCCCTCCTCAGCTGTATTTCCCATCGAAGGCCACTTAATATCTCCATCATTTCTGGAAACCATGGCTGGTTGGGCCATTTTGGCATAACCAACAGAACCGTTTCCTTGTCCTCTCTGAATCTTTTGAGGAGATGTACTGGGAGAAATGCATATTTGAATTTCGTCAGCTTTCACCGCTAAGAAGATAGCTAGCAGGGGCCTGAGTAGCTCATCGAATATTGACGCTGACTACCACCCCTGGAGTCGCGAGTTCGAATCCAGGGTGTGCTGAGTGACTCCAGCCAGGTCTCCTAAGCAACCAAAATGGCCCGGTTGCTTGGGAGGGTAGAGTCACATGGGGTAACCTCCTCGTGGTCGCGATTAGTGGTTCTCGCTCTCAGTGGGTGCATGGTAAGTTGTGCATGGATCATGGAGAGTAGCATGAGCCTCCACATGCAGAGTCTCCGCTGTGTCATGCACAACGAGCCATGTGATAAGATGTGCAGATTGATGGTCTCAGTAGTGGAGGCAACTGAGATTTGTAATCCGCCACCCGGATTGAGGTGAGTAACCACGCCACCAAGAGGACCTACTAAGTAGTGGGAATTGGGCATTCCAAATTGGGAGAAATGGGGATAAAATTTGTTTTTTTAAAAAGAAGATGGCTTGCATTTCAAAGCAGTTGATGTGCCAGGCGTCCATCGCACAGTGTGCCCCAACCTGTGTTGGACGCATCCATGGTCACCACTTTTCATCTGAAAATGTGACTCAGCATCACACCCTGCTGATAAAGATTTGGAGCTGTCCATGGTGCTAGAGCAGCCAGGCAGTGGCAAATCATGGTGACACGCACGCACCCCCGATGCCAGGTATGACAAGGTTCATGGTGTTTGAGCCAGCACTGGAGAGGTCTCATGTGTAAAAGACCTAACGGTATGACGGCGGATGCTGCCGCCATAAAACCCATCATTTTCTGAAAAGACTTCAGTGGAAATGCTTTCCCCAATTTGAACTGAGACAGACACTGAATGATCTGGATGCACTCGCTCGTGAGGTGCACACGCATGCTCATGGAGTCCAGTCGAACCCCCCAAAAGGAGATTTGTTGGCTGGGAGAAAGTGTGCTTTTCGCCCAGTTGACATCGTGTCCCAGGCTGTTCAAATGGTGAAGTATCAATGGTGAAGTATTGGGCCAGTAATAGCCAATCGTCGAGGTAATTCAGAATGCACACGCCATTCATCTTCAAAGGGGCGACCGCCACATCGACCCATTTTGTTAATGTGCTTGGGGCCAGAGACAGTCCGCAGGGAAGGACATTGAATTGATATGTCATCCCTTCGATCGCGAATCTCAAGTCGGCCGGTTCCACTGGAATGTATAACCACACTATCGTTTTCTTAACACACTGTGAAATGCTCAGTAACACGCGCAACATGACTGATCTTAAGACGGGAGCATTTTGTGTGAAGTGTGGGTTGATTTTTCTCTGAGATGCCTGGAAGCGCGCCACGCAATCGCGAAACGTGCAAGAGGGCTCGGATAACTGGCACAGATAGCTGCCGCTTATCAGACAGCAGCTTCTCACTCAGAGCGTGTCACACATTCGTGCACAGCACTAATAATGTAAAGGCTCAAGTGAGCTAACAATAGACACCAATCACCCGTGGTTATCACAGCAAGTGAGTTTGGTTGGAGAGGAACAAAGAGCTTTTTCAGCCTTCAGCGCACGTCGAGCAGCCACTACAAAGTATGTGTGCTATTCAAGCAATGCAAGGAAGCACTGCAATAAAAACTGACTCGATCCCGCCGAGAATAGCAGGGAAGGGTGAGTTGAAATATAACAGAAAAAGGCAGGAGCTCTATATTCCTATAAACGCTATACTTCCAGGGGGATTCTTCCCGCTGGGGACTGACAGCGCTATTTGCGTCACAGTACAAAGATGCTAAAATATGCCTGAGGACAGCAGCCCCTCCGATCTGGGCGCACACAGGGTAGGGCACACGCCAGGTCTCAGTAAACTCTGTGTGCAGGAATCATTCATTCAGATGAGAATTTTCCAGCTCGTCAGGAGGCAACAACTCAAGGCCGAGCTCCTCAGCCGCTTGCGCAATGACGTGGAGTAACTCATATCAATGGCCAGTGAGCTCCTCACCCTCGTTGGGGGGAGGGGCTGCAACATCCTCCATGGACCATTCTCCGATGCTGCGTGGGACACGGCATCATTATCATCATCAGACCCACCAAATACAACAACACTGTGCTCATTCATAGAGGACCGGAGGTTGTCATGTGCATACTGCACTGGTGAAGATGCTGCATGGGAAGATCAAGGGGCTCGTGGAGCTTACGCCGGCGCGAGATCCTCCTTGGATTCTTCCATCTCTACCTCACGGCCCCGCCGTGCTTCCTCAGGTGGTCCCTCGAGACTTCACACAGTGGAAGCGGTCGGGAGGGAATGGGAGGCAGAATCGTCCCTCAGAATGAGGGCGACCCTAGAGCGGAGCGTCATGAGACTCATGTCCTCACAGTGAGGGCAGTCTGTCCCCATCAGAGCTGCTTCGGCGTGGATGCGGCCCAGGCAGCGAACGCAGCTCTCATGTTGGGCTGACGGATCGATGTGTCGCTCACAGGAGCACTTGCAATACGACATCTTTAAAAAGACCCGTACACACAAGCGGCTCTTTTATAGAGTGTTTTACGTCACTTGGACGCAGTATTACATATATACATATATATATATATATATATATATATGTATCAAAGGATACAGCTCCTGCCAGGATGCTGCAGGAAGTGGGTAGATGTCTCGCTGAGTAAAGAACCTGATCCGGTGGCAAGGCGGAGAGACTTCTTTGCCGGAAAACTAGGGGGGCGGGTGAAAATTTCACTGCAGGTGCTGAGAGTCAGGCGAAGAACTTCCTGATGCATCTGCAGGGTATCCCGTCCGCTGATGGGTGTCCGTCGACAGCAAAGAGAGAGCTGATACAAATGCATAGTCAAGACGAGGCCATGTCAGTCTTGAAGGAAGAAAATTCTGAAGAAATGATGTTTGAGCGCCCACTTATATTGGCACGCATAAAGGGGTGGGGCTTAGTGTAAGATTGGCGTTATGATACAAGGGCTTCAACTAGGTCGTGAAAAAGGAATTTCCCATAGCGTTCATTGCAATGTCAAGTGAACTGAATCAATAGGAAACCACAGTTCTTTAGATTGCATACAACATATAAAATTGAAGGGTATAGGCTATTAATCAAGCAACAATACTGAAAAAGAGAAAAAAATTCACTGCTCTTTTCTGGATAAATTAATATGTCCTTTAAAACTGAACAAAAAACTTAGGATAAGAAATTGCTCATTTTAATTAACAGACCCAAAGTCACTAAATCAGTATGTATCAAATCTACAGTATAATCATTCCATGGAGACAACTGAAAAACATTGAAACATTGAAACAATGAATTTCACTTTTACATGTAATATTTTCCTCATACCAGTCCATGTTTTCATTATTGCCATAAATGACTCCAAAAAACTTTGAAGGGTTTGTTGTGTTACTCAGATCAAGTTTAAACTGAAAAGTGCAAATTTGCACATATGCGAGCTTCCGCACCACCGCACATATATTTTATCACTTGTAGAAGAATGTTTGATGACTTGTTTAAATTAAATAAAGGTAATTTAGAACTGAAATGTTTTTAAGCCATTATTTGCAGATGTTCAATGGCATATGTGCTAAAAGAGAAATATTTGATTTATTACAAATGATAAGGAAGATATATTTCCCCCAGAGAGGCACCTCAGTCCATGTGGGCAAAGGGGCAGTTGCTCAGGCATGTGTGCGTGCCTGAAAACAAGCATAGCCTACTACAGAGTAATTTCATGTTGGAGCAGGATTTGAGGGAAATTTTTTTACTGGTGAGCGTGAGCGGTACTTGAGCGGAGCGTTTGCTTGGGCCGTGAGCGGTTGAGTGAAGCACACGCGCATGGAGCGGATTATTGAGCGGAGTGTCACACCGCTCTGCTTCGCTCACATGCTCTGGTATGAACCAAGGAGCTCAAAAACGTATGAGCACTCTGTGTCTTTAGATCATCACAACACCGGCTCCACACATTCACAAATACTCACATTTGAAGCATGCAGCACATACAAACTATATACAGTTTTTATCTCATTAAATAGCAGCTTTTGCGGTTAAATAATCTCACAAGGACATAACATGATTTTAATTTGTGCGCTGAATGCTGAATCAAAAAGACATTCGTACATCAGATGGTATTGGTTTTTGGTACCAGAGCATTTCTACGAGCACAAGTACAAGTACATGAGTGCAGTATCAGACCTTACATCCCTAGTCTAATCAATGCTTTACTCAGCTGCCACAATAATCCAATACAAATATGAATGTCTAAATTATTTGATTAATTACATATATTATATGTATCATTGTGTAGGTTATTATGTATTATTTATTATATTAAATTATCTTTATTTGGAGGCCTTAGAAAATATTGATATATGTGATTAATTGTGATTAATTCAAATAATTAATCAGCATTTCATGTAATTGATTTGATTATACTATTTAATCAACTGACAGCCCTACAAATAACACAAGAATAAGCTGCCTTTGCAGTGTAAAGGAGGTTATGCATATTTGAATTTATTTAAGAAAGAAAATCACAATTTAGTATGCCAGTAAATGCAGCAAAGTAAACCAACTGGAATTTAGCATGCTTATTTTACAAGTCATTGCTGTCGATTAGAGTCTGTACGTTGAGTGATCTAATTCTTTTCTGTGACGTTTTATCCCCACTGCAGTAGCTGCATGACCGGAGGCATTATCTAAAGTACTTTTCCATAACAATGCACGCAAATAATTTCTCATCATATAAATGTTGTGGATTGTTAGAGGTATTCAGACAGCATAAGATAAGTAATTTCAGTGATTGTGCTGGATGCCAAGCTTCTTTTAAGTACTCAACATCAGAGAAAATGAGGGTTACTTTTTTTTTCATTTCATTTCTTTTCTTTTTTTTTCTTTTTTTTTTTCTTTTTTTTTATGGGTTGCTGATGTGCTCACATTTGGCCTGTTTGCAGAAATGTTCATGGTTTTACTCCTGGCAAAGTGATAAACATGAATCTGTCAAAAATCATATAGTGTTTTTCTCCCTTTGGGCCAAAGGCTGTATATTACAAAAAATTTGGATATGGGTACAAGAATGAAAGCCATGTGTTCACTGTGTTGCATCAGCCATGTAAGCGAACCAGCGCAGCAGCAGTTTAATTTAAACAATCATTAAAGTGTCTGTTGAGGGTGTAGGCATTGCTCTCGCCAATGTTCCGTCTCCACAGACCTCTTATACACATTTGCACACACACAACAAACACACCTGACAACACGTGGTTCTAATAAGCTTGTATGGTTTTAGTCAATAAAGCCATCAGTACACTGTGGTTATTTTCACCACTTTGTTATTAAAATTACATGACACAATAAAACCAATGCCTTAATCACAATCACTGATTATAAGTATGAACAAAGAGAAAATCGCTGCCACAATGCTATGGGCATGGCCAGGGCATTGCTATACAGTAGCTAGGGTGTTCTGGGTGGTCGCTAGAGCATTACTAGGTGGTTGCTAGGATGATTTGGGTGGATTTTAAAGGGCTACTTAAGAGCACACCCCCAAATCTCTATAATATTCCTGCCATAGATGACTCAATGTAAGCCTATAGGTTATATTCACTTTATTATCATCTGCTAGGTAAGCAACATTTGAGACAGGGGTTCTGGACCCATGGAAACCAAGAAGTAATCAAATTTACAAAATCAATTATGAGCGCGATGTGGAGTTTGGATTTTCCCTCTAGGATAAAATTTTTGCTCCATTGATTGTTAGGTTTAGAGTTGGGTTTGGGTTAGGCTGTATGGTTAATTAAATATGCATTCCTGTTGACTGTATTAGATTATTTATAACGAAAAATACAACTCGCTTTTGGTGCCACTCTGTGGACATTTCACACAGAAACTGGAGCTCACACATGCCCATAGGTTCAACAACACTTCCAACTTCAGACACTGGGGGCAGTGGTTTGCATTTCTGTAAGCACAGACCGATTTCAACAGAAGAATTTTCAACTTACTGTCCCTGAATTCACAGTGAATGCAGTCTGAATAGCACATCTCTCCACAACAAGCTGAACAATATGAAGTATAATTTATTTCCATAGCACAAATGGTGTGGGTCAAGTTATGTGCCAAAGTCTAATCCATCAGGTTAGGGGTTTCGAAAAATCATCTTACACTTATTGTAAACTACATCTTATACTTATATAAGACTGCTGACACCAGCAAATGTAATTATTTTTACACAAGAAGGATGTGATGGGTGTGGTAAATATTACATCTGTGTTGTGTTTGTAAAGGGTAGCATTCTGACATCTTGAGTGCAAGGTGAGAAGAGAAGAAAGAGCAGGAACTGGTGCATAAATGGACATGCCATCCACATGTTCCTTGTTACTCTCAGAGAATATGTCATCCGATGTGTTTCCTCTCACCCCGATTTACCTCTCAGCTGGCTCCACAACCTACAGTGTAAGAACAGAGACTGTGAATCCATTATGGCTGCCAATATTGATGGACTGCACTGACAGATTAGCATGTGAGATGGAGTGGATGGGTGCCAGAGTCTGTTAAAGTGAAACACTACAGCTCATCTGTTAAATTTCCATGCAGCACTTACACACAAACATCATCAGCCTTGGCAGTTTAGCTTTTTAAAGGGATTGTTGGTGTGCACACTTTAAGTTGCCTGTGTGTATGTATCGTTGGGGGGGGGGGGGGGCTGTCGAGGGGTGGTCATGCCAAAGACAAAGAATGACCAAAACGGCAAATGCGAGTGGGGTGGCCAATGGGGTGACCAGGCTTTGGCCCATGGAGGCCACGGCCACCCCCTGGTTTCCAAGTTTTGTGAAGTTCTTGGCTTCATTCTTTAATAAAAATGTTTTACAAGAACCACAAATGGCAAATTTGTCATGCACAGTTTTATATTATGTCTGTGAAGTATTTGGATGGAGAAAAATCCTGGCCATAAAATCAACACAATTTTTTTGCAATGTTTTCTGCTAAATGGAGATCCATGTGGCACATTTTAAATGAGCTTCCACAAAGATTGGACGGCTAGAAATGTCCTTCCTCTCAATTCTGACGAAACTGAGGTACTAATTATTAGACAAAAACCTCTAAAAATAAGACGCTAAACATAATTTGACTCGATGGATGTACTGTCACGTCGTCTTCAGGGGCAGATTTAGTGATTTGGGGGCCCTAGGCAAAGAGCATAATAAATAATCAATCTCATTTTAATTAAACCCCTATCCATAACAAATTTGTATATAATTACATGTTTTATAACTATTAATATTCATGTTAAGATAAAAGATTGCAATTTCTAAAACTCAAACACACCACAGAATATGTAAGCCTAGTTTCTTATTCCCTGATTTGTAATTAAAACACAAATACTTTGATTTAAAATACATGTTTTTATTAACATATTCATTGTGGTGCTTTATAAATAGACCACTAATCTGAATAGGCTAGAGGAACTCATCCCATTAGAAAAACATGTTGAATCCAGTGTTTCCCAGTCACAAGCTCACCACTACTAAAACTCATTGTCATGGTCCTGTCATCTTGTCAGGTTGGGTTATTGTCTGATGGGACCGTGGCATCATCGCCCCATGTCCTGTCTTTGTGCTGAGCACATGGGTCCGGGTGTTAGTTACCGCCTTGTGCTCTTCGGAAGGTCTTGTTCGTGCCTGGGGCATGGTGTCTGGATCCTGTCTTCCTGTCTGGTTCGGTTTTGGTCTTTGTCGGGAACCGGACACTCATACTCCATGTTCTGTTTGTTTTGTCCCAAGCGTGTTGACATTTCCTCCCTTATGTGTTTTAGGTGCCACTGGCATGCAGAATCATTGTTTCCATGGGAATGCTGATCATGCCAACTTTCAGCTGGCGAGCAGCACCTGTTCCTTGTTTGTTCATGCCTATTTTAATCCCCTCGTGTGTCATGTCCTTTGCTGGTTTGGTAAAATGTAGTTCAGTGTTGACTGAATGTTCGTTCGGTATTGTTGAATGTAGTCTGTAATGATCGTTGGATGTTATCATTATAGTAAGCTGTTTGATGTGAAGTAACTAACCTCACTCTCTCTGCCTAGTTATTCCTGTCTCGTGTTTCTGTTTGGTTGCCCGTCTCTGCCCGCATGTCAGGTGTTTGGTTGCCTTCCAGTTTGCTGCATGTCAGCTGATCTTCCATGGAGGATACCTCGTCTCTGCCCACATGTCAGGTGTGTGGTTGCTTTCCAGTTTGCTGTGTGTCAGCTGACCTTCCACAGAGGATACTTCATCTCTGCCCGCGTGTCTGGAGTAAGCTTGCTCTACCCTGCTGGGTGTTGTTCCGCACCTCACCAAGCTTCAACGGAGGATTCCACGAATCTATTCCTGACTTCGTCAACTCAGTGACTATTGATATTTACTGTAAATAAATACTTTGAACTGTTTTTCTGCTCTTGGGTCTGTTTATCTCGCTTTCGCTCTGACAGAACAAACCAGCCAGAATGGACCCAGCAGAGGAATTCACTTTTCGCTCCGCCCTCTCTCAGCAGGGAGCTTTGCTGGGATGTCAGCAGGATCAAATCTCCGCATCTAACCGGGTTCTGGAGATGATGGCATCGCAGCTCGCCGAGCTCACCTCTGCCGTACAGCAGCTCCACCTACCTCCCAATGCTGGCCCCTCTCAGGAAGCATCTTCACCGGCTGCAGCACGGTCGGCCCAGATCTCCCATCGCTGCCTCTCCGTAAGGAGAGGGTGATGTTAGAGACTTCGCCTCCGAGTTTTTTATTGTGGCAGACGAGTTGGGTTGCACCGAGGTCAAACTTAAGGATCTGCTCAACGGATACCTACAGGATCCTCTTGGTGCATCGAGATGGAAGGGCTGGGGACCCTCTCCTTCTGGGAATTTTTGGGATACATCCATCACCAGAAGGAGTGGATAACACCTCAATACAGGCAATTCTCCCACACTGGCCATCCCACTGTCCCAACCTTAGACTGCCAACTCCCCAGCGGTCCCCTAACCTGTATGAGGAGGAGGGGGAGGCCACCTTCTTTTCAGCCACTGTCAGCATCCACCGACATGAAGGCTGTTCCCCTGTTGCTGCCAGCGTACACGGAGGCCATTCCCCTGCTGCTGCCAGTGCCTAAGGCCACGGATACTGTTCCCCTGCCGCTGCCAGTGTCCATGGCCATGGGGGCAGCTCCCCTACTTCTGACAGGACCCACAGTCACTGAGGCTGATCCCCTGCTGCAGCCAGCGCCCAAGGCCACGGAAGCTGTTCCTTACTGCTGCCAGCATCCACGGCCATGGAGGCCGTTTCCCTGCTGCTGCCAGTGCCCACGGCCATGAAGGCCATTCCCCTGCCGCTACCAGCTTCCATGGCCACGGAGGCCGTTTCCCTGCTGCTGCCAGCGTCCACAGCCACAGAGACTAATCTCCTGCTGCTGCCAGTACCCACGGCCATGAAGGCCATTCCCCTGCCAGCACCCATGGCCATGGAAGCTGTTCCCCTGCCGCTGCCAGCGTCCATGGCCATTGAGACCGTTTCCCTGTCACTGCCCATTTTTAGGTGGCCCTCATCTTTTAGGGGCCCTAGGCAGCTGCCCACCTTTGCCTAGTGCAAATCTGCCCCTGGTCGTCTTCTACAGCAAAGAACTATTATACTTATATTTGATAGCAATCTGTCCTTTGAAAATCACATTTCCAATGTTTGTAGTACAGCATTCTTCCATGTCAGCAATGCTACTAAGCATGCTCTCTGTTTCTAATGCCGAAAAACTAATTCACGCATTCATGACCTCAAGACTAGATTATTGTAATGCATTACTGGAAGTATGTCTTGCAGGTTCCATAAATAAAATTCTGGCCTGTTAATAATACCTAGAATATCAAAATCCACAAAAGGAGGTAGACCCTTTTCCTATTTGGCTCCTAAACTATGGAAGTCTTCCTAGCTTTGTTCGTGACTCAGACACACACTCTCAGTTTAAGTCTAGACTAAAGACTGATCTTTTCAGCCAGGCATACGCCTAATTTATCTATCAACTTATAGTTATGCTGCATTAGTCAGGTCTGCCGGAACCGGAAAAACATCTCATATTCTATAATCCCGTTTTAAAGTGAATGGCATCTAATATTACTCTATTTGTTTACCTGTCTTAACCTCGGGATTCATGTCCTGAGATTACCAGAGCCTGCCAGATCCAACTCCGGTCCTGCCTGTCTGACTCTGGTCCTGCCTGATGTCCAACTCACACTACTACATGTTGCTGAGTGATGATGACCAACTGCAGCCTGTGCCATCAAAATATCACTTCAGTCTACTGCGATGGACTTCACAGAGGATGAACTGTTGCCAGCACCAACCATCAGATATGGAATATTTTACTGGACACTGCCTGAAACTTAGATTTAAGATGGACTTCACCAGAAATGAATCTGCCACTAGCTTACAGTCGAACTGTAGTGCACCTTACTAAAGGTCTGCATGGGCCTTAAAATGAAACCCGAACCCGAGACCGTGTGGCCCAACCCTACCCAGCCTAAACGATATCGTCAGATTTTAAACCCGAACCCGACCCAACCCGAAATTGCTTACTATCTAATTTCTTCTCCTAGCAAGTGTTGGGCCTCATGTATTCAGATAGAAGACAAAGGCAGGCCTAACACAGTCATATAACCTAACTCATGCCCCCACATACCAGGTCATAAATGTTACTGATAAAAATCGCACCAAAATCAAACAAAGGGAGTCCAAAACAGACTACAAATCCCATGAAGCCTTGCACACTAAAGGATCGAACTCTCAACTCCTATTGGATGAGGCACACGACAGAACGCACCTCAATCATGACATCATTAGGAGTAGAAATACCTCTGAAATGCTTCCGGGATTTGCTTCCAGCAACTTTGCTCGCCGTGGGTAGACACAGCTCATCGCTGCTCTTAGGTGCAGACTTGTTGCACAAGGAAGTAACGTCCGACTTGAAACTGTGGCCATACAATCTCCATCTTGCTGGACGAGTTGAGATTACTCTGTGTTCAACTGAACACTCTAACGGATCCGAAATAGACCGCCGAGCAATCCGCATCTTCATCCGTTTGCCTGCAGAAGTGAAGAGATTAAAGATTTCTCTTCCATCTTCAATCAAGTCGACGTTTCTGATTTCTCCGCCAGCCCACCGAAAATCAGCAGCCATACCGCCCACCGACAGAGCGAGGAAACAGCCTTCTGTCATCACCCAAGCCTTGAGGAACTGAGTCTGAGTTAAAGGACGGATGAACACACATTCCACCTGCATCCTCATACGATTCAATTAAGAGATTTACGTCTGGGCAGAGATAGAATATTATAGTGTGTTATTCTTGTGTTTCAAGGTTTTTGCTTGTACAGTTTACGGACCGCCATGTCCGCTCATTATTAATACTCAGGGTATTAATTATCATGAATTTGATTTGCTGTATTGTGGTCCAACCACAGTGGGCTGTTGTGCATTTCTGCCATCGCGGGTGAGACCAGCAAACTGAGTTTATCCATTAAAGAATCAAAGAACGCGGGACTGTTTACGAGCCGCCCACCGCGTCTCTGAGTGATAAACTATCAGCTGCTTTCTCTCCCATGATCGCAAAATCGGCTTTGCGGCCGTTACTTAATTCTCTCTCTCTCTCTCGTACTAACCATACGTGACCCCTCACAAACATTCTGGCACACATTTTTGGCTAGTAGATAGCTTCGTGATAAAGCTCAGCTTTGTCCCTAAGCTACCATTGACTGGTTTCTCTCCACCCACATTCGCAGTCATATTCCCTGGACAGAAGTCTCGCGTGACATACTCTCCACGAGAGTCATGTCCGCCATTTTGTGTGCTAAGAAAACAATCTAATATTGAGACTGTTATACTATCTGGTTATTAGTCCCTGATTCCAGGGTGGTGCCCCGTCAGTGTTAATCCATATTAATATTCTATTGATTTTTGATAATTGATAATTATCTTTGATGATTGTTGAATTTGAATGATCAATAAGATAGTGTTAATTTTAATTAATGTTTCATCGATGTTAACGATTAGTGATTATCTTTGATTATTGTTGATTTAAAGGATAAAAAAGCTAACATTGATTCTCATCAATGTTCTATTGATTTTAATAATTAATCATTATCTTTGATAATGATTAATTATTGCTAATAACCAAACCCGCTCCTAAATGTAGCACACTACATTTACTGGAGCCCCATAGAGGTTTTAATGAGTTAGATTAAATTAATTAATTTAAACGTTAATTAATAACTAAAGAAATAATTACCAATTATTTCTGATAGTAACACTTATCTAAACAACCAGTAAAGCCCTACACAAGTACTGTTGCAATAGGCTATATTTTGTGTAAGCATATAGGCAACATTCTTACCAGTACTGAAACAGTAAACATACACAGTTTTATCAAAGCACAGCAGCACCTTAGTACACTAGAGCAGAAGGGAAAAAAATCATTGCCTTACCATTTATGTTCTGAGACTTCACTTGGTACAGAACAATCTAGAATAAAATGAAACAATGCAACAGTCCCCTCTATGCAGTCTGAAGTTGTTTAGAATGTTGAATCTATGTGACAATTGCGCTTAAAACAATCTAGACGCAGCGCAAAGAATGAAACAGAGCGCAAGTGTCTCGACATGCATTTTTGACAATTTGAAGTTATTTTTACCTTGACATGGTGTTCTGTGCGAGATGCTGAAGAAAAAGCTAGATGCGATGCAAATGTCAAAGACATTCATCCAGCATGTGTTTAAACAATGGGAAAACAGAACAGATGCGTGGAATAAAACATATTCGGTGTGAACGGCCCCCAACTCGTCCGTTCGTGTGTGTCTGTAAGTGAGAGCATGTGTGCGAAACAAGCTCGGTAAGCCTGTTTTGTTAATTACAAACCCGAACCCGAAGTCCTATTTGAAAACCCCTTCGGGTTCTCGTGTCCTATCGGGCTGGATCGGGTTGCAGACCTCTACACCTTACTGACCTCTACCTGCATCACCTTGGTCAAAGATAGACTACAATCTTAACATGGAATAAATAAATTGCAGCCTTCATCAGCCAAATAACAAAGGACAATGCATCTGTGTGCACTTCTGTAGTTAATTAAGAATGTATGTTCTAAGACTTTTGTCATTAATCTTACAGTTAATACAAAATTATTTTGTTTAAACATTGGCCCCTAACACTTAGTTTACTCATTTTAAATCAAGACTTGTACTACACATAAATAACTAATATTGCCTTATATTCATGCTGTTTAGTCAGAGGGGAACTGGCCCCCACAGTGAGCCTGGTTTTCCCCAAGGTAATTTTTCTCCATAAACCAACATCTTATGGAGTTTTGTGTTCCTTGCCACAGTCGCCTTATACTTGCTTACTTGGGGTCTAAATATAAATATAATTTACTTATTTTTATTATTATTTTTTAAGGCAATTTACAGTCATGTTTTTTTTTATTATTAAACCGCACTGTTATGACTCGACGACATTACTATATTACAGTCTATTTTGTCAAAGCATAATTTTCTGTAAAGCTGCTTTGAAATGATGTGTGTTGTGAAAAGCACTATACAAATAAAAATGATGACTTGAGACACAGTGAATTCTGAGACAGTACAGGAGGTCAAAGTTTTGCTGCTGAAGCTTGCCTGTGCTTAACGAAATTCGAACAACTGCCCCCAGCGGCCAAAGCTGGAAGCTGGTTGTTGAGGTGAAATGTCCACAGGGTGGTGCCAAAATTCAGTTGTATTTTTCGTAGTAAATGATGTAATACAGTCCATGAGAATGCATATTTGATCAATTCTACCCCTTAACCTAAGCCCCGACCCTAAACCAAGTTAAGAATTTAAATCTAGATCAAGAATTAGAATTCTGAATGATTTTATTAGTGACAACAATCATTAATAGTGATATAGACATGGTGACTGTATGTACTGTATATTCAGTATATATATATTCCATCCCTGCCCAATGCCACACCTTAATGTGTCTACTACTAAACCACTAACCACTGCACCATGCCCCAACCTGTTGTTCCCTCTTAAAAGTTTCCCATAAAAAAAATAATAATAATAATAATAATAATAATAATAATAACAAAATCTATATGATTTGATTATAAGTGTTAAAATGGTTGCTGTTTACATTCTAAAGTCTTGAAAGTATAATGTTTCCACTTGAGTTTTCCATTAGTTGATCTGCTCAATTTAGAAATGTGGTCCTTGGGTAATTACCTTTGGGAAAAGACGCCTGAAGTGATGGCGGCAACCAGTCTGATCTTCTGGGCCAATCAGGGCATTGATCTCTGCTTTGAGTGAGTATACTTGCACCATTGGCAACAAGCAGTTTGTTAATAGAACTCTGCTCATTCTGGAAGCCCTGGTCAGGCGGCCCCAGACAGCTTCCTCATCAGTCTTCTAAACTGTTCTAGTACACATAACTCAAGTCTGATCTTCACTTTCCAGGACACATGCCTACAAATGAGGCTTGTTAGACAATTTGCTGTGTGGTATAAAGTGAAAGGTCAAAGGGTCGAGACCTTCTTGGTGACCGACAAGTGAGTGATGAGCTTCCTTCCACAGTTGGTATGGTTGAACATGTGTGTGTGTGTGTGTGTGTGTGTGTGTTTGTGTGTGTGTATGTGTGGTTACATTCCTGCCCTGACACACAACAAGTCTCATTTCTCTTATCTTTTGCACTTTCTCTGATACACTCATTTTTAAGGAGTAGGTGGCCTCCAGAATACTGCCCATCCTTCCAGCTTCTCTCAGTTCTACTATGGCATTTACATTTGTCATTGAACACTTACTGAAATATACAACAGTCACTGAAGGATGCAGATTTATCTTTGTATTCCTCACAATTGTAGGTAACACTTTACAGTTGTCATGTTACACATATTATTTATTAATATAATTAATTACAATAACAATAACCATGTGTAATTGCAAAATTTAATCAGACTTTGTTATGACATTATTATTACTCTGCACTTCTAATGTAATTACACAACAGTCACATAATTTAAAGTGACCTATCTAAAACAAACGTTGATGATATTTGCAAAAATTAGTTTCATATTTTAATTACTGTGGCCATTTTAACTATTGTGTAATGACATTGTAGATACAATGTAATAATTATTTATTCCCTTATTATTAAACATTGACTATAAATTCAAAATGGAGCAGCAAATACCCTTGCTCAGTATGGGTGGGGGGAAAAATTGTTCAAAAATCGTGATTTTTTTTTTTCAAATGATTCTGAATAAAATCAAGAAATTCTTAATCGATTTTGTGTTCAGTTTAAACTGCGGCAGAGCAGTGGCACACGCCAGAGACAGATATAGAAACAAAGAAGCGTGTTAGGCCCATATACTAAAGTCAAGTGCACAAACACGACTGTTTGCAGATTAGTTGCATCAAACACATGACTATTCGTGCCCTAATGAAACTACGATCCCACAATTCTTTCACAAACCCATGCATATAGCAATGGGAGATAAGTTGCTACAATGCAACAACATGAAAGACGAGCTTGTGCCTGTCATTGCATCGATTTGCACAGAACAGGGGGGTGAATAATGGTTTGAAATCCATCGTAGCATTTGCAACGGGGTTGTGTGATCTACTCGCAGAGCAAACATATGGAACAGTGCATAAGAGATGCTTGATCGGTTTCTAAAACAACAACTCTGCTATTTAAACCGCTTTACTATCACCTGTGCAGGTGAGGAGAAGCTGACAGCTGCACTCTCATAGAAGAATATATACCTCTCATCCAGAACCAGCAACTTCCAGTTGTGTTTATGGTAAAAAAATTAAAAAAATACAAAAAAATACAAAAAATTTAATAGGCATGGCATAGGTTAATTTTAAATAATAATTAAATACTATTAAATGATTAACAATGCTTTAAACAACAACAAAAATATTTTGATATCAGTTGAAGTATTTAATAGTATTCAGTGTGTTTTGATAGAGAACTAATATTTTTTTCTTGTGCATTTAAAATATATTTTATATGGTTCTAAAAAATGACACAAAAAAATTGTGATGCTTTACTAAACTATAGAACTGTTTAATCTTGTGGATATTCCATGTTTTGTTCACAGCTCATCCTGAATGTGAAAGGCAGTTTATGTAGTCTCTTTCTGATTTTTGAAAACAGCTGTTAAATAAAAAGCTGAATGGAAAAATTAGAGTAAAAAATAAATTTTGAAGAAACTGAATAAAAGAAATATAAGAAAAAGATGCATTGCGATGCATCGAGAATCGTTTTATAATTGAATAGTTACCCTTTAAATTGTAATCGAATCGAATCGTGAGGCCAGTAAAGATTCACAACCTTATTGCTCGGACACAAAAAGGAAGAAAATAACAGTAACCATGTGCAACTGCAAACTGTAAATTTTGTAATACCATTATTACTTATTACCATGAATACATATAAAATTACACTAGGCATGTCAAAATATATCGATATATCGATTATTGATTGGAGTTAATTTATCAATGTGTTATTGAGACATCAATATATTAACATTAAACAACATTTAAATTAGAAGCCTAATTTGTGTGCTTTCCAACTCACTCAGTTGGCCTTGTTCCATGTAGTCTGGCATAATAGTGTTGGGAGACCACAAGAGGGTGATATAACATTTACTTAGAAGCAGACAAGGCACAAGTCTTACAACACAGATGCGATGCAGGTGGCAGTTGTTGATTTAGTCACCATGCACACAAAAGTTACAAAGGTTTTGTTACTTCAAGAATAAACAGTGATGTTTATGAGTTTGCAGGTTAGTGTATGAAACTGGTGTAACTGTGCAAACTAAACAATTAGAAATTATTATGAAATTTCTCTGTATGTAGCCTTTAAGAGATTTCATTCAAGCTGTCAAACCACAAAAAGACATACTTGTAACAGAAAACATGTCAAAGTTAATAGAAAACTATGCTGTAGGAGTTGAGCTCCGTGGCACTGCAGAATTTTGAACAGTTTCTGGAGATGGCGAGTGGCGGCGGCGGTGTGTGCATACCTTCGTAGAAAATAATTGTTTAGAATTTTAGAACGCACCATGTCATCTAGACGTGTCTGGTGTGCAACCCCCTTTAATTTACCCTGCTGCTTACACTTTACCAAAGTTGTGTTGAGAAAAATGTCTGAAGAGACAAAAAACTATTGTGCAACGAGCTGCCCCATTTACAGTATATATGAAATAATTTCGATATATATCAATAATCATCGGGAAAATGTTGTTGTCAATTCTAAGTATTCACAAATTTAAACTTTCAGACATGCTGTAATTCAGACAAATATGACGGTTTGTTTTAAAAAAATTGTAAGAATTACATGTGTATGAATTTTAAGATGCCCATTTTCTAAAGTCATTACGGTAGTAATTCTGACTCGCTGCACAGAGAGCACAGAGATGTTAAAATGCTGCAAATGGGTATAAAAACGAAATAAACAACAAATAAACATGCGGTTACAAATCTGAGTATACATGATGTAACGTGAGTCTTGACAATCAGACGGTGTGTGACGGTGCAGTTTCAGCTTCACTCCCTTCAACATGCACTCTCTGGGTGTCAATCAAACAAGCATGCTCACCGGATGCTCTTAATATCTCATTGGTCACTCATCCCAGAGCTATTCTTTGAGAACCCCAATTTAAATCAGATTAATGTTGGTCACAATACCACTAATAACAGCAATTACACTTTAACCTTAGTGGTACCACGTCTTCACACATTTTCTTAATAATTAGTTATTTGTTTTACAACAAAACACCAAAGGTGGTAATCAAATCATAGATACTACACTGTAAAAAATTGCCAGTATTTTACAAGATTTAACAGTAATTTCTTACAATAAAATACTGTTTTCAATATTTGACTGTAAAATCAATGCAGGCTAGGTCTGTCACAACACAATAAATTACTGTGAAAAAAGACATTTGAATATCGCACTGCATTATGGGAAAATAGTGTTTCGTTTGAATTCACCTTTATGGTGTTTAGTGTTCACTTTGTATGGGACCTTATCTTATTTATTTTTATTTAAATATCTCCCAGTTGGTGCAATTGTGTTTAAGCACACAGTTTATTTTACTGTGATGTATGGAGAAAATATTCAATTTAGTGGTTAACTTTATGCCAGACCATGATGTATAAACTACACCATATGATGCATTTGAAAGTAATAAAATAGTATCATTTTATATGAACAATGAGGAAAGGATGTTTGCAATGCTAGGCTATAATATGTTTGGTTTTATCGCTCATTAACTTTTTATCATGAGTTGTCAATCAATCACCCAAGATACCAACACTCAGTATACAAAACTCAATGATTTTGGAGTTTTGGAGCTTGTAATGGATATATCTTTCTTATTTTTTACATATCTCTGCTGTGTGTGATGGTCTCATGGGTTTTATAGGTTACCAGTATGTCACAATGATCTTTGATTGTGACAACAGAACTATTCATAACTTGTTTTCAATAAAAATAACTGTTAGCAATTCACAATAAATGTAATTTTAATGTCATTTTACTGTGTGCGGCATTAAACATATAACTGCAGCATATAACTTAAAAAACTAGGGATCGGTATCGGCCAGTCTTAGTGTTAAAAAAATTAGTGATCGTATCGGTAGGGTGACCAGATTCCTGCTTGAGGAAAACGGGACAGCCCCCTTCCAGCAAAAATTCATTTTTTTACTATTGTATAATTGTAATTACAATGTAATAACTATTGTATCGGTTGTTATTGGGCATTAACCATACAATTGCAAATGGAGTAGCCAAAAGACCCTTGCTGGGACACAAACACTTAAGAAATATTTAATTATATCACATAGGTTTCTTAAAGAGTTGTTAATTATGTGATATCATTATGTGAGTAGTAGTGAACTAATTAATTAATGATCGTAGTTTTGCATATTTACTACATCTTTACTACAATAACACTTTATTTTACGGTGTCCTTATTATACATATAACATGTATTGACTATAATAATAACAGTAAATTATGCATAGTTACAAGCAACCAACCCTATTCCAAACCCTAAACCTATAGTAAGTACATGTTGCTAATTAATATTACTCATATTAATTACTTGTGTAATTACACTATAACAAGGACACTGTAAAATAAAGTGTAACCCATCTTTCACATATTTTGTATGTTAGCTATGATAAAAAATCTGTTTAAAGCAAACATTTGACCTTTTATATAATAAATTAAAATAACAGTAACTATGTGCAATTGCCAACTGAAATTACATTTTGTGACCTATCATAAATCAGCATGATATTTGCACAGATTAGCTTTGTATTTAAATTACTATGGACCTTTTTACTGTTTTACAATAACATATTACAATGTTACAATGTAATTACTATTTAATCACTTTTTCTTAGGCTTCACCTTAAATTCACAAATGAAGCTGCCATAATACGCTTGCTGGGTTGAAAACTGAAGAAATCTTTAATGATACCAAATAATTTGCCTACAACATTGCAAAGTAAAATCTGTTTACAGCATAAATTTGACATTTTATATAATACATAACAATAAAAGTAACCATATAAAATTGCAAAATGACATTCATTTTACTCAATAATTTTAATGTAATTACACAAATGTAAAATGTCATAAACCAACACAGAAGGTTTTTCTGAAGATTAATTTAATATTTGATTCACTGTGGCCCTTTTTACTATCATATAGTGACATTGTAGTTACAATGTAATGACTATTTAATCTACTATTATTAGGCATTAACAATAAAACATATATAAAAATAAATAAAATAAAATGAAAAACATTTGCACTGTACATAACAGATTGTATTAGATTTGCACTACCCATGTGTATGTGTGTATGTATGTATGTGTGTGTCTGTACGTATGTGTAAAATTAGTTTTATTTTTTATTTTTTATTATTATCTATGTCTTGCTGCTGTTTTTGTATTGTTGTACACTGGAAGCTCCTGTCACCAAGACAAATTCCTTGTATGTGTAAGCATACTTGGCAATAAAGCTGATTCTGATTCTGATTCTGATTCTGATTCTACATTTAGAGCCAAAATACCTGTGCTGGGAAACAAAAATGAAAGTTAGGAATAAGAATATTTCATTAAGGATCATGTAATTTTGTCTATTTGCTATATCTCACATATTTTGCAAGTTTGCTATGATTAAAAAAATGTTTTAAGCATAAATCTTACCTTTTAATGCTTACTAACCTTGACAAATGAGCTACATAACCTGGGCTGTACTCCAGAGATGTTCACGAGTCTTTCATCACGAGTCCAAGTCAAATCTCAAGTCACTAAAACATCTTTTACATATAAATTTTTTTTTTTTTAAACTCTACTTAAAAATTATAAATGTATGATCTTTAAAAAATCTGGGATACTAATAGGATTCTACCTGAACTTGTAAAAATGTATTTTATTTATTTCACTTTATTAACTTAATTAACTTAACCTGTAAGTTTTTTTTTTTTTTTTTTTTTTTTTTTTGTTGTAATAGAGGTGCCGCAGTTTTTCTCATGGTCAGTTCAACAAGGCTCAGAACTCGCACGCAAGCAATGCGATATGACATAAGCAATGCAGTGTAATGTGATATCATTTGGTAGGGCTGGGCGATTTGGCCAAAAAAAAAAATCACAATATTTTTTTCATATCGTTTTATATATCGATATTTATCACAATATATATTGTACATTTCATATCATTAATGGGGCAGAACTGCATTCCACATGTTTGTTAGACCTCAAGAATGAATTAAACATAACTTGTTTGTTTACAAGTAAATTCCATAGGATACCTTTAAAGTAGACTCAGTTTAGGATTTAATCCTTCATAGGGTGTGTGACCTCTTTTGATGGAATTTTGTCAATTTCATTATCTTCAGCTGATGTCTGACTCCACTAAAAGACTTTCTTGTGACGTTTCACTGTCCAGCTCAGTAGTTGGTGGTAATGTACGATAAACTGGATTGCCAACCAGCAATAAACATCACCAGAAGAAAACTTTCTTGCCTTTGACAGCGCTATGGATCATGACATTTTTTTTTAACTAATAGTACATAAATAAACTGCAATGTTAATGCCGGAGTTGATGTTGTGTTCAGCCGGCAGCTGTTGTATTGCATTGTCAGTGCTGTCTTGTTCGGTACACAACGATATTAAATTACAGATCCTGATTGGTTTCCATGACAGCAGGGCTGCCTGCTTATACTTCCTAACAGGCTGATTTCATGTCTGTGATTCACATAGATAGTTGTGTGTATTACTTTGCCGAACTGCTTGCATTTTTAGATACACATACCTGTTTCTATCAGCTACTCTAGATTTAGAATTTAGGCTAAATATAGAAAATTACTAAAAAGTTTTTCATTGATATCAAAACTTTTTTCAATAAATATCTATATCGTTTTATCACCCAGCCATTTCAATAGGTATAATTTTGACAAAAACTCCACAAAAAGTTCTCCCAGTTGCCCACAAAAAACTGTACACATGCTGATTGCAAGATGCTAAAATACAGGACAAATCTCTCTCTTTCTCGCACACACACACAGACAGACAGAGATAAAGAGAATGGGGAGAGGCAGCATATACGAAAACATTAATAAAAGCACTAGGTTTAAATTGACGCAAACTCTGGTTGGCGTTGGCGATCCTAATGAGCTATGTAGCTACACTACCCAATGTTTGCGACAGTACAATATTAGCTAGCTTTGTGTGTTAAAGTGACTAACCTTTGAGAATGTCTTCTTCCAGAAGTTTCTGCTTCTGAGGGCACATCCAGATATGGGCACAAATGGCACAGCAGGTGCCATCATGTTTAATGGGACTCTTATCAAATTTTGGGGTTCACGTGGAAATACATCATCGAATTCTATGATAAGGGCCCGATCGATCATGAAACACAGGGAAATGTGAAGCAGATTGTGGCAGCGGGGGCGTGGTCAAGCATCTCTCCGGAGAGAGAAAGCGGTAAGGGCGCTTACACCTGAGCGAAATTATGTCTAACACCTGTCTCTAATTTCAGTGAGCATGGGGAGAGCGGCATAAATAGAGCGACACAACACTCAGTCGAGAGAGAGACTGGATATGACAGAGCCGAGCCAGAGCAAGGATTTCCTAATAGTGAGAGTTTATTTGTAGAAACAGTGTGTGTTAGTGTTTAGACAGCGTATAAAGGTAAACTGTAAAGTGGTGTCGAGGAAGAGGGGAAATAACTCACCTGAAGAAGGAAAACTGCTTCTCGCGTCATCTTTTACACTGGTGCCGAAACCCGGGATTGAAGTTTGGGTCGAAGATGGATGGAGGTCGTCCCGTAGAGTCCTCCCAGTTGGCGGAGATCCTCCAAGCCCTCGCCAGCCTACATCGGAACCACCAACAAACGCTGCTTGAGCTCCGACAAGATCAAGACCGCCGGTTTGTCGAGCTCATGCATGCTCAAGCCGAGGACCGGCAGGCGATCCGGAGCCTCCTCAGCCAGAGGGCATCCTCAGCCGCGACCCCGGACACACCCACGCCGTTACCCCCGCCAGCATTACAGAAAATGGGGGCGGCGGACGACCCCGAGGCTTTCCTGGATTTGTTTGAGCGGACCACCGAGATCTGGGGCTGGCCGCTTGACCAATGGGCAGCCCGATTGATCCCATTATTGTCCGGGGAAGCCCAGCTCGCGGCTCAACAACTGCCAGCGTCGAGCCTCCTGGCCTACGGAGATCTAAAAAAAGCCATCTTGCAACGGGTTGGTCGCACTCCGGAGGAAAGTCGTCAACTCTTCCGGAGCTTGAAGTTGGAAAGCTCTGACCGCCCATTTGCCTTTGCCCAGCGGCTCCGTGACACCTGCCAAAGATGGCTGCTAGCAGGGGATCGCGACGTCCAGGGAATTATCGACCAGGTGGTACTGGAACAGTTCATAGTTCGACTGCCAAAAGGGACGGCGGAGTGGGTCCAGTGCCACCGCCCGGCGTCGTTGGAGGAAGCTATCCAACTTGCGGAGGACCACATGGCGGCGATCCCGAGGGCGGAAGATCCCTCCTACGTTTTCTCTCCTCCCTCTGTTTCTTCCCCCTCCCCTCTCTCTCTCTCGTCTGCTCTCTCTCCAGGTCCCATTCCTGCCCCACGCAGACGAGGAGGAACTCAGCCCCTGAGACCAGTTCCCCGGGTGTGGGAGGCGACACCTTCCCCTACTCCAAAGCCCCGCTGCTCCCCCCTCGGGGGGGGCACCCGCCGACGCAAGTGTGGGCGTAGCGCCTGGGCCGGCCTGCTGGAGGTGCGGAGACCCAAGCCACTTCCGAGATCAGTGCCCTCTGATGGAGCTGGGGACGGTGGTGCAGGTCTCTGACCTCCCACAGGCTGCCCCCGACCGGGCCGGAGCGTACCGGATACCGGTAAGTGTCAAGGGGGGTACTCACCAAGCGTTGGTGGATACCGGGTGTAATCAAACCACTATCCACCAACGCCTGGTTCAACCCGAGGCATTGGTCACATCCAAAACGGTGAAGGTGAAGTGTGTACACGGGGATATTCACAAGTATCCAGTGGTGACCCTGACAATTAAATTTCGGGGGAAAAAGCATAGAGTGGAGGCTGCGGTTAGTTCCCGCCTCACCCATCTGCTGATTTTGGGGACTGATTGGCCTGATTTTAGAGTTTTATTAAAGGGAATTTGCGCGGATGGGTCCTGTGTGAAAAAAGGGAGATGTGTGATGTGCGATGCTCTGGCAGGGGAGGCGGAGCCGGGGCCGTCCTCGACAGCTCCACGTCATGATGACGAGAGAGGGGGAGAGGCTGCAGCCCCTCCCCTTCTCAGGGAATTCCCTGAGGGGGATTTCCCTTTGGAGCAGTCGCGAGACGAAACCCTCAAACACACCTTTGACCAAGTGAGAGTCATCGATGGTCAACGACTCCAGCCTGACATCGCACTTTCATACCCCTATTTTGCAATTATAAATGAGCGGTTGTATCGAGTGACACAGGACACTCGGACCAAAGAGGATACAACCCAACTTTTGATTCCAAGGAGCCGTCGGGAAATGGTATTCCAGGCGGCTCATTATAATCCCATGGCAGGTCATCTAGGAGAAAGGAAAACACTGAACCGTCTAATAGCCCATTTCTATTGGCCGGGCATTGGCGGCGATGTCCGCAGGTGGTGTGCGGCATGCCGCGAATGCCAGCTGGTTAACCCACCGGCCACCCCAAAAGCGCCATTGCGCCCTCTCCCTCTGATCGAGGTCCCCTTTGAGAGAATTGGAATGGACCTCGTCGGGCCATTAGAACGGTCAGCACGCGGACATCGCTTTGTATTGGTCCTAGTGGACTATGCAACGTGATATCCGGAAGCCGTGCCTCTTCGCAACATCTCAGCACGCAGTGTTGCAGAGGCACTCTTCAAAATAATCTCCCGGGTGGGGATTCCGAAAGAAATCCTCACCGATCAGGGCACAACATTTATGTCACGAACACTACGCGAACTGTACGAATTATTAAATATTAAATCGATTCGCACCAGCGTGTACCATCCTCAAACGGATGGCCTGGTGGAACGATTTAATAAAACCCTCAAAAACATGATTCGTAAGTTCGTGCACGATGATTCTAGAAATTGGGATAAATGGCTCGACCCCCTGTTATTTGCAGTACGAGAGGTCCCGCAAGCCTCCACTGGCTTCTCCCCATTCGAGCTGCTGTATGGGCGATACCCACGCGGCGTGCTTGATGTAATGCGAGAGGCCTGGGAGGAAGGACCTTCAAACAGTAAAAATGAAATTCAGTACGTTCTTGATCTTAGAGCAAAACTCCACACCTTGGGGCAACTAACACAGGAGAATTTGCTCCAAGCTCAAGAACGACAGTGCCGACTGTATGACAGGGGAACTCAGCTAAGGGAATTTGCACCGGGAGATAAAGTGCTTGCATTGCTTCCCACATCGAGCTCTAAATTACTCGCCAAGTGGCAAGGACCCTTTGAGGTCACACGACGAGTGGGAGATCTCGATTATGAGGTTAAACGAACCAATAGAGGGGACGCACGTCAAATATACCACCTCAATCTCCTAAAATTGTGGAGGGAGGCGGTCCCCGTGACGTTGGCTACGGTGGTTCCCGAGAAGGCGGAGCTCGGACCGGAGGTGAGTTCAAAACATAAACAGTTCACCCCGGTCACTTGCGGAGACCACCTCTCACCGAGCCAACTCGCGGAGGTTGCCAAGTTGCAACAGGAGTTTGCAGATGTGTTCTCCCCTCTACTGGGACGTACAAACCTCATCCATCACCACATCGAGACCGAGCTGGGGGTGGTGGTACGTAGCCGCCCCTATCGACTACCCGAACACAAAAAGAAAATTGTTCGGGAAGAATTGGATGCGATGCTTGATATGGGGGTAATAGAAGAATCCCACAGCGATTGGTCCAGCCCAGTTGTTCTAGTGCCTAAGAGCGACGGGTCTGTGCGATTCTGTGTGGATTACAGGAAAGTCAACGCGGTGTCTAAATTTGATGCGTATCCAATGCCTCGCGTTGATGAGTTGCTCGATCGGTTGGGCACTGCTCGGTTTTATTCGACATTGGATTTGACGAAGGGTTATTGGCAGATCCCCTTGACACCAATTTCCCGTGAGAAAACCGCCTTCTCCACACCGTTTGGATTACACCAATTTGTGACACTTCCGTTCAGTTTGTTTGGAGCCCCGGCTACGTTTCAGCGTCTCATGGACCGAATCCTCAGGCCGCATTCAGCTTACGCCGCTGCCTATTTAGATGACATCATCATTTATAGCAATGATTGGCAGCGGCATATGCAACATCTGAGGGCGGTTCTGAGATCGCTGCGCCGAGCGGGACTCACAGCGAACCCGAAGAAGTGCGCGATTGGACGGGTGGAGGTACGGTATCTGGGGTTCCACTTGGGCCACGGGCAGGTGCGTCCCCAAATTGACAAGACAGCGGCGATTGCGACCTGCCCGAGACCCAAGACCAAAAAGGGGGTGAGACAGTTCCTGGGGCTGGCTGGCTATTATAGAAGGTTTGTGCCTAATTATTCGGACGTCACCAGCCCGCTGATTGATCTCACTAAAAAGGGAGCTCCAGATCCGGTCCAGTGGACGAAGCAGTGTCAACGGGCGTTCACGCAAGTTAAAGCCGCACTTTGCGGGGGGCCGCTGTTACATTCACCTGACTTCTCTCTCCCTTTTGTTTTACAGACAGATGCTTCAGACAGGGGGCTGGGGGCCGTACTCTCGCAGGTGGTGGAGGGGGAGGAGCGCCCGGTGCTGTACATTAGCCGTAAGCTCTCGTTAAGGGAAACTAAGTACAGCACCGTGGAAAAGGAGTGTCTCGCCATCAAGTGGGCGGTCCTCACTCTCCGATACTACCTGCTGGGGCGGGCCTTCACCCTCTGCTCGGATCACGCCCCACTCCAGTGGCTCCACCGCATGAAAGATACTAACTCCCGGATCACCCGTTGGTATCTGGCTCTTCAGCCGTTTAAGTTCAAGGTGGTCCACAGACCGGGGGCGCAGATGGCTGTCGCCGACTTCCTTTCCAGGAATGGGGGGGAGTGGTAGGCAGGCTGGATGTCGCCCCGGCCTGAGTCGGGCGGTGGGGATATGTGGCAGCGGGGGCGTGGTCAAGCATCTCTCCGGAGAGAGAAAGCGGTAAGGGCGCTTACACCTGAGCGAAATTATGTCTAACACCTGTCTCTAATTTCAGTGAGCACGGGGAGAGCGGCATAAATAGAGCGACGCAACACTCAGTCGAGAGAGAGACTGGATATGACAGAGCCGAGCCAGAGCAAGGATTTCCTAATAGTGAGAGTTTATTTGTAGAAACAGTGTGTGTTAGTGTTTAGACAGCGTATAAAGGTAAACTGTAAAGTGGTGTCGAGGAAGAGGGGAAATAAAGCCTCACCTGAAGAAGGAAAACTGCTTCTCGCGTCATCTTTTACACAGATGTAATAAAACCATACAAATAAAACACAAGTTCTTCCTTTAAGATATTAATAGTTAAGGTTAAAACACTTGGGTCGTTTTTTTAAACATTCACGAGTCCTTTGTGTCGAGTCAAGTCTGAAGTAATTTTAGATCGAGTCTGGAGTCGAGTCTGAAGTCTATTAAAATGCAACTCGAGTGTGACTCGAGTCCGAGTCTCTAATTCAAGTCCCCAGCTCTGCTCTACTCTACTTCTAAGTTCTTCTAACTTTTTAGCTCAACAGTCCACAATGTACAAAAGTGTTTATGGGGACAAGTTTATTTTCAAAACATCTCACACAGAGCATCATTGTACAGTGTTAGTTTTTCCCTGATGAGGGTATGGATGGTATCTTATCAGCGTACGCTACTTTGAGAAATGAGGCACCCTGGAGCTGAATCGGAGAGTGATGTCTGGGCAAATTCAAACAACTCAGATTGTCTCTCCCAGCTCTCCAGACTGTGTGCGAGAGTGTTCATGGGAATGCGGGCATGTGTGAACGATCACAGATGTGGCCACTGATAAGCCTTGACAGTGTTTTGGCAAAACTGTTATGCCATGAGCAAACACACTGAGCTTCAAATGCGGGGGTCTTTGTGCTCTCCGCAGGACCGCTCATCACTTTTTGTGTTAGCTACTGCTACAGGCTGTTCATGCAGGCAACGTCTATGTCTGGATATGCTCTCATCAGCAGATCAAGCTCCTGGTATCAGCCCAAATCTTTTCAGTTCCAACTCTGTGTTTCTCATTTATCCCACACTTTTAAAAAAAAGTTTTTTTTTTTTTTTCATTTTGCTAAATAATAATAAGTGGCTTGATATGTATTCTCTGTGTTTTGAACAAACTTATGGTGATTACTTAAAGTCAAGTTGAAAAAAACAAAAAAGAATTGTTTCAAATTAGGTCCTGTCTGCACATTGTGTTTAGGGAGAGTGGATTGGCCACAAGAACTTTCCCTGAATATTTTATTATGTAGGCCTGGGCAAGGTGTGGTCCTTTTAAGGACTGTAAATAGATTTTAATTGGTAAGAAATAGGGTTTTATTTTTTATTATTATTTTTTAGGGTTTTTTTTTACAATTCTGTTAAGTGTTAACAATGATGTGTTGTGTTAAATTACGATGTGTTTAAATCTTGGAGAGCATTAGTGTTCCTACTCACTAAGGGGAACATTTTTCACACAAAATGTCTTTCATACTGAGCATATGTGCCTTATCTAAGAGCAAATACTTTAGAATGACCAGTATCTGGCTAATCATGCCATTAAGTCATATGTTGCCAAATCTGCATCCAAATATGGTTTAAAGTTAATTTGTAGCCTCATACTGCATATATGCATTTAGTAGAATGAACTTGATTAGATGTGGTCCTATTTACTCATTAAAATTGAGCTAAAATATAATGATATACTTTAATTACATAATCATTATAATCATGTATGTTCAACTCATCTTATGTATGTAGACACATTTTGTGCAAAAACTTATTTTAAGAAACTGTAGCAAAATCACTAAACCATTTTTTGCTGTGCCTCCAGTTGATTCACAAAAAATACACCCACTAGTCACAGTTTTGTCAGCGTGAGCCAGCCCAATGGCCAAAGGGCCAGCAGCCCTGCGGTATTTCCGCCCTCTTTACTGAAGAATGACACATGTTTTCACATACAGCATGAGAAAGTGCTCGGCTCAGTGTGGGAAACGCATATTCCACACCCTGTTGTTGACCTGTATGAACCTGACCACATACACTGATGTCTCAGCATTGCCTTCAGCTAAAGGAAGAGGAAGTCTGACCCGCTCAGCTGACAATGTCAAACACACACACACACACACACATATGTGTATACCCACATTCCTATACTTGGAACACAAATGCAAAACCCCATGGACACGCGTGAGACTGCCCATGTGTTCAAAGTGGAACCTGATACACTTGAAATGACTGTAGAAAGCACAGTACGAAAAAGGAATAGTTCAACCGAAATAATAAAACTATTATCTACTCACCCTCATGTTGTTACTAAACCTGTAAGCTGTAAACTTTCCCTATGGAATAAACACAAAAGGAGAATTTTGAATATTTTTTTTTACAATATTCATAGTCACAATGTTTGTTAAGCTCCAAAAAAAAAAAAAAAAAAAACATAAAAGTAATCCATGCGACTTTGTGTGAAGAAGATATGTAAATTTAAGTCATAATTCACTGAAAATGTTCCCCTTCCCCGTAGTTCTCAAATCAACAACCTGATCTCATAGAATCACGTTACTATACCTGCATTTTTGCTAAATAATTTTTACGTGGCTCGTTGCACGTATTACAACCGTTTCTTAGTGAAAGTAGATCACTTCTTAGAGGTGTTACAACAACAATGACTTTTATTCACTTTCAAACTAATCACTAGAAAAACAGAAGATTATCGGTTAATAAACACTTACTTTTCCACTGTACCTCACTCAATGGTGTCTTCCTAAATCATACCACTTTTACCTGATATTTTACCTTGTCTGTTACCTAATATCTCAACTGATAGAGCGTTGAACTTGCAAAATGAAGGTTTGGGGTAATAGTCCAGAAGAGCACGCAAGTTAACACATGAACCAAAAGTGTCAAAGAAGAACCACAAAATTACGTGGTTGTTTTCCACAATTGCACTTTTCATCATACTTTTTTTTTTATGACACTATCGGTTAGGTTAAGGTTTAGGTAACAAAGTAGGTTTTGTTGATTTAAAACTTGATAGAGCATTAACCATAAAAACCTCATCTGTTTGGGAGAACATTTAACTCACTTTTAGTGCAACACAGTGGACATTTCACCCCAGAACTTATGCATAATGAACCACATAGGGCCCTATTTTAAGAGCGCAATGTTATGTGCAACGCAATACCTGAAGTCATAAGCGCAAAGTCAATGGGCATGGCCATGAAGTTTTGGTATTTTCATGCAAGCATGCGCTAAGTCTAGGCGCAAGTAGGTTTGGCGAAATCATGCGTGCAATGCACAAAAGACTGGACCGTGCAATTTAATTCTGAGGTTCTTCTACGGTTATTCCACAGTCTGCGTCATAATAAAGCTGCCCTGCGTAACTTTGTGCTCTCAAGCAACACCTGTGGTTGAAACTTAAAAATGCAAGCAATTTGCAGAAGAATACATTACGTTTGTGTTCTAGCACTGCTCTTCTGGCGGATTAATCTCCCAATTAGAGTTTAACTGGACATTGCATGTGTGTGATCATGACTAGAGGCGGAGTCATAACATGTTATTTTCATGTTGATATTATGTTATATGATTAAACATTTGAAATGGAAATATTAATTTCTTTGATGAAGATAAACAATACTCTTATTTACATATTTGAATGAATTTTACACTTAAATCGCTTTTCTGACACTACACTCAAAGCACTTATAGAACAGGGGACTCTCCTCCGCCATCATCAGTAGACCTTAATATGATTATTCAAGTGTTTTATCTACTATTAATGTTTGAATTGTACTACAGTTTTCATTTTAAGAGGTTAAACTCGTGATATGGCTGAAACGAGTTCAATAGAAGACTTTATTATTTTTATACTATATTCTCCAGCCTCAGTTACTACAATAGCATGTGTATGCAATGCAAACAATAACACCGTAAACTAAAAACATAAAATGAGGATTCATTAATGATGGGGATAAAATATACTTTATTAAACTTAAAAATAATATGCTTAAATATGCAGTATAACAGTTACAAGAAGTCAATTTCAGAAGTCATAAATATTAGTAAACATGTCACAGTAACTTCACCTGGACAACATAGATATACCGCGATCGGTTAACACACGAGTATTGTTCGATTCATAAAAGTATGACTAGCAATATTAGCTTCAACAACCCTACCAGAGAACATATCCAAGCATTAGAGCAGGTAAACAACTTTGCCAAACAGATAACAGATAAACATCCATCTGGACTGCAGCGATGCTGTCCTGACCTGTGTGAGTGTTACTGAGTTGAACAGCGTAGTTAGTTTCTCCAGCCGGAACATGAGACAGCAGGTACTTCTTTCCTATGTGTGCGGATATGACATAATGACGCAAAGATGAACATCATAAGCCAGCGGTTTCATGCCGAATCAAACCTGATTCAAACCCAGCTCAAAATACAATTAATTTTTATAGATGTACCGTAGTGAATCGGGGTAAGGTAAGGACATTGTTTTGAACACTGATTATTTATGTACTCAATAAATAATGGCAATTTGTTCATTTTTAACCAAAAATTCTTACATAGTACAACTTTAAATAATCCATTCCCTCAAGTACCAATGATACAAACAAAGACAGCACATTAATAAGAAGTTGGTATGGACTGTATGCAATGAATTAAAAGAAAAGACTTGGTATGGACTTAGGTTCTTTTGTGCATTAACTGCATCCTTGATGAATGTCCGGCATATTTCTATGACAGTGACACACGCTACTTTTATATGCATGGAAAATGTAATTCTCATCAGTATTTGGATGTATGTTCCTTTAAATTATAGAGAATTTAAGTTTTATTAATCATTTTCATCTACTGAGACACAAATCATGGCTATATTAACAGTGATTGTATCGAAAGGCACTTCACTTCTAACGGTCGATTCTGATTTTGAAAAAATAAATTCCTTTATAGAAACACAAACAAATTAAACCAAATATATTTCTAAATTCAAATTACACTTCAAACTAAATGAAAATATAATCAAAATAATGAAGTGGTCAAAAAAATCATACCAAATACAAACACTTCATCAGCCGGCACCAACTTCTTCAACGACACCTTCAACTGGCAGTGAAAATCATACAATAAATAAATAAATACCAATATAAATTAGATCATAAATACAATTGTAAATATAAACATAATGATAATATTTGAAAAATAATCCATGACTCAAAACGGCTATGACAGTGATTACCAGGGACTTAATTTAATGTTTCGCTAAATTTTAAGGTTTGGACATGAACTTTATTACCACCTGCTGGTGGAATCTCCAAACTGCAAATGCAGGAACTGAATTTGGACTTTGTGCTGAGTTAAGATGTGGTATTGAAACATCTTAGTGCAATGACCAAATTCTTAGGAAAATAGCAAATTACGCTTTGTGCCACTTCATTTACAATACACCCACAGTTTGCGCACCTACACCCACGGCCATTTGCGTTTTGCGCAGGCACGGAAATTGCACTTAGAATTAGCGCTCTCACAAAAATTGGATCAGACATTGCACACGCTTTGCGCACTCACAAAAATAGAGCCCATAATGTCATTTTGCAAAAATGTCACCACAGTTATGTAATTTGCATGACATCAGGCTTCAAATTAAATATGCCACCTATGACACATGTTAGATGCCAATGACATCAAACATCTTTTGACCAAACATCACTAGCCCCTTTGACACATACAGTCTTTTCCAGAATATGTACTGTAATTTTCATGTGTGAACATGACCCTTTTGAAAATACTGGTCAATTTTGCTCTGGCAATTTCCCTTAATGAGAAGTTTTGTCATTACTTATATCTAATTTTCCATATTGATGGTATGTGTGAACAGCACATACAGTACATTTACCAGTAAAGGCATCCCAATGATTTTCCTGTAATTTACCTGGTTGCATGTGTCAATGGGGCTATTGATATCAAACCTGAAACGATATGTCTAATATAGTGCAATAGTTGAATTGAACTGCAGTGGAGTGGAAGATTGTCAGTGAATAATGACTTAAATTTAAGTTTGTTCCACACACAAAGCTATTGTATGGTTTCAGAAGACTTGGAATATAGCACTACTATCATTTGGACTAGTTTTATGGTGCTTTCATGTTTTGTTTTGTTTTTTTGGTTTTTTTATTTATTTTTTGTCTTTTTGGAACTATAAGGGGATGTAAATTATGAAATGAATGTTTATTATTAGGATCTCTGATAATGATCTTTGTTTTGTAAAAATAATCAATAGGGAAGAGAGCGCAAACAGAGTTTTTTTCAAGTGATAATTAGTATCACGAAGTGACATGTTATTAAGTCAAGTGCAGATTATGCAATGTGTGGGATACATAACTGTCTGTTGTCTGTGTAAAAATCTGACAGCCTTTTGTCGTGCAAGGTGTAGAGACAAGTCCTTTTTAGCTTTGGCCTTATTCATAAATCCAGGAAGACACTCTGACATCAAAGCCAGGATACTCCCTGAGATAAGATACACCATGAGGAGAAACATGAACATGATTTTCCTGAAGATAGTCACTAAAAATAAACTCTCTCAGCAAGCTTTGTAACCCTGATTTGCTCAGTTAATCAACTCTCAGCAAATCTCAAGTCACAGTTTTGTTTATGAGGTATGAAATAGCACACTGGTCTCCTTTTATGGTGTGTTTAAAGAGAATAATCCCATTTCTAGAGTAACTGTGCACATTCTATGAACTGTTCAACAGGGGTTTCAGTCCCAAATCATAAAAAGTAACATAAACTTCAGACTCACCTGAAGAAGATGTAAGTGGTGCTAAATGGTGTTATGAATAGCTTTTAGTGCACTGCTATGCAGATGCTAGGCTATTCTAGGTGGTTGTTCTATTGTAGGTGATTTCTCACCAAGTCTCTGTCAATGAAGTCCTATCATCCACAAGGCGAAACCCGAAAATCTGGTCAATTAGAAAAGTAAAAGCCCACCTCTCTTCACCAAGCTGCATTAAGTTTAATACTTAGGGCAAGGGGTTTGTTCAAATCCCAAACCCAAAGTATGAGCAATAGCAAAGTGGTGCTTGCTAAGGTATAATAAAACATATTTAACTGACTAGGACAAATTCGGAAAATTTGTATTTCTTTAATGAAAAGAAATAAAATATGTTGTGTTATTACAGAATGTTTGCTGTTGACGAAGCCATTACTAGTAGTATATTAAAGTGCTCAATCTCATCATCATTTGGCTACTGAAGGCAGGCAGATGGACTCTGAATGACTCTAAGGGATGATGCACACAGATGACTCTCACACTCAGCAATACTGGAAATGAACAATTGCCCAAGACACGCTCATATTTTACCCTTCTGTGCCAGTATAGCAGTACATCTAATTATAATCTCCTGCAAAAGGTGTCAATAGTTAATTTTTTCTAAAGCTCCTGTAAGAAAAAAAGCAGCACAGGAGGCATTGACAGTGATGAATAAAATAGTAAATTAAATAGAGACAGCATCAGACAGTACAGTAAGTAATCTCTGGCATAGGCTCTGGCTAATTCTGATATGTTCAGTTGTATGCTGTGGGAATTAAGTTTGATGAATGACATTTCCCACATGTATAAACATTCACACACCCAGACACACTCTCTCAATTCCCCTACAATTCATGCTGTGCATTAACCAGCATGTATACTTGAATTAGACCCATTGGCCAGATGGATGCAGGTACTTTCATTAATAGAGAGTGAAATGCACATTTACTGTGCACTTAATGCAATTATATCTGACATGAGTGCTTAATCATACATTTGGCACTGGTACACTGACTGTAAACATTTAAAGGAGTAGAACACTTAAAGGAATAATTTACCCAAAAATGAAAATTCTGTTCATTTACTCACCCTCAAGTTGTTCCAAACCTACATGCAGAATGATAACCTCAGTCTCCACTCACTTTTATTGCATCTTTTATATATATACATATATACACACAATGAATGTGAATTAGATTAACAGATTATCAACCTAAATTTCAGCCTGTTCCTCAAACAAAGTTATTATATGGCTTCAGAAGGCTTGGAAATATAACTCAAAAATAACATAGACTACTTCTATAATGCTATTTTGAGCTTTTTGAGCTTCAAAATCCCTGGTCACCGTATGCCACTGTCATTGTATGGAAAGAAAGTCATACATGAGGGTGAGATGATTACAGAATTTTAATTTCTGGATTAACTATCCCTTTAAAAGACATCCCTGTTTGTATGTTAACCTTCCATAATCTCAATACACATTAAAGATTGAGGTGAACAGCAGTCACAAACCAGAGCTAAATTATTTTTTAAGATATCCTCTCTGAACATCATTTCATCAGCAACAGGCCCTTCTGTTTTCATTATTTTGTTCACAAATAGGGAATCTTTCATATCCATTTGCCAAAATGGCTTAACATTTACATAAATACATCAAGAAGGCATCCTGGCAAAAAGTGTGCATAGTTTGGCAGCAGGCCATGATGTCTCCAACTGACCTCATTCATCAACACAACCTAAAGACTGATCAGTGCAGGCAGCAAGCCGAATGCATTAGTGATGTCATAGTGGTATTACGCATCATTGGCGAGCACCAGAGCTGCTGCGGGGAACCAGTGACACTAAAGAATAAAAGGCAATGAGATCATAATCAGGGATAACGTATGATCAGATCTCTCTCACTATTCAATACCATGCTTGTTGACACTGAATGCATAGTATGATGCATACTAAGTAGCTGTGGAATCAGTCCTCAGTGGACAGCTCTACCTGATGTGCCTAAAGATGCAGGACTGCTAAATTGGCATAATGCAAAAGAGTGTGACGATATCATTATTTATTGCCTCTGGCAATATGGAAAGAGAAGCTGTGATTTATATTGCTTGGCTAACAACATCCATTTTTTTTCTATAACAGCAGTGTTTTTTCTTCATCTCATTCAAAATAGCTGATTTGACCCTATGTTCATCAGCATTATGCCATTTGGCCAAACTGGCCTAGGCACACTTAACAAGTATACACTCAGTGCACACGGTTTGTGCAGTTTTCTAGCTTCATGGGGGACTGTATGTCTAAATGTGCAGCAGCATTTCCTATAAGCATTATGCAGCATATCTTGTGTTTGTCTAATTGTGCAGCACCATGTCCACATGCTTGACACAGTATGTCTGTGTATGTTCTAACAATAGTAAGTCTTCATACTTGCTCTGCAGCTAGTCCACCAAGACCAAAATACCATCAATATGTCATACCCACAATAACATGCTAAATCTTTCCGAAAGTTGTCATGACTGAAGTGTTTTCATTTCCAAGATGATATCTGGACGTCAGTCACTGATGAATTAAACATGCAATGTAATGAGGTCATGTGAAAACAATATAGTTACTGTTTGAAATGTTTATCGTTGTATAATGTGCTGTTTCACATACTATTTTATTTTTATTTTTAAATAGTAGTCAGCGCATAGTACATATTGTGCAGTATTCAGTAAACTAGCTTTCAGTTCTGAACATAGCCTCTGTTTTTAAAAGAGTACCCACAGAGATATAGCAGATGCTCCCTTTTAATCTTTGGGGCCCCATATTTAACATCTGGGGGTGCCAGAATGGAGGGAGGGAGAGGACATTGTTCTGCTGATGCATAATGTGGCACACTTTTTGTATGGAGCAACCCCAGTCTCTACCAGTATTAGATCCAGACAAAAGGGCCCTGGCCCCTCTGGCCCATATCAATAGTTTATTTTATAGGCAGAGCGCTCGCCACAAGGTGACTGGTCCACAGCCCTAAGGCACGGAGCCCCACCGCTCTGCTGTATGGGCCTCCACGTGTCTTTCTGCAGACAGTTTGCATCATTGCTTTTGTTAGTGGCTCCCCGTGTATAATGGGTGGAGCAGCCACTATTCAGAGTCAAGATTTTATGTCACAGTGAACTGTAATTCTGGCATGCAAGACTGTTAAGCGTCCTTTTGAGATCAGTTGATGTATGAACAGATTTCAATGCAACAAATAAAAAGCTGAACAATGGTTAATTTGTAATATGTGGTTTATCTATAGTGATCCATGAACCAAAGTTTGATGGGATACATCAGATGCATCTCACAACAATGTTTAAAACTGATGGTAGGTTTAATTTAAGTTGACTCTGTCATAGAGCTGTTCAGTTTGTAGTCCTAAAACCCGGAAGAGAATTAGCATTTTCGAGCCATGGGTTCCCTCTGGATTTTTAAATGGGTCAAATATAAGTCATAATATAAGTCAAGAATCGAAACTTACTATTCTAAAAAACGCATTGGAAATTCCTGATGGAACCCATGGCAAATTATCTTGCCAGGTTAACTAACAAACTGATGTCATAATGGAACAGCTAGTATATTAAATCAGAGACTAGTCAGCAAGTAGAATAGGACAGTTTTAATATCTAGGGTATGCTAACAATGGACTTTATCTAAACACCACAGTTTCAGTGCAAACAGTAATTTACATGGGAGTTGTTGCACTCATGTCTCTTGGGAACCTTTTGAATGGAAATCAGTAGTACAGCTCTAAGATCATACAAAGTGGCAGCTGGCACAACTGAGATTAAACTTCTCCCTAAGGACCTACCAGAATCCCACAGAGGCTGTCTGATGCATCCTCTTCTTGAGCTGCTCCTCTGTATCGCCCTCTTGTGGTGGGAAGAGGTAGATGAAGACCTTGCAGCACAGAGTCCTGTTGATTTAGTGCACTTCATTATCTTTTCAGAAAAGAAAGGCCCATCATAATAGGATTATATCCCTTACTTGAGGAAAACCCTAACCTCATCCCTCTGTTTATGCTCTTGAGTATGTCTACATTGTAAAATAAACATGCATTATTGTTGTGACCTGATTTGTCTTATGTTTCACAGTGTAAGATCGGCACCTTGTGGTGTCAAATGGGAATCTCTGGATTAAATTTAAAGCAAAATTATAAACCATTTCCCTTGTTTCTATCTGAAGATAAATGGTATCCGCTGCAAGCTTTTTGTTCGCAGAAATACAATGTGACAGAACATAATTTCCTCATTATGCATGCATGCTTTAAACTAATTTTGCTAAACAATAAGCCAGTTTCATACCATTTCTGCTGTCCAATTACAGTTACCCCAAGGACTGTATTATCAGCTGTTATGAAAGATAGATGTTTTTTTTTTTTTTTTTTTTTTTGCAGACTGCATATTATGTAAAGGTGTGTATTTTCACACAATATTCTATTTTTACTTCCCATCAAAAGGAAATGAAACAATGCTTTTCAACAAAGTGAGAGAAAAATATGACTGATATGAGTCAGCACTATTAAGTGAAAAGAGATGAGCACAGCTTATGAACGTGGTACAACTTTTGCGTACTTACGTTTTAATTGTGCGACACAAAAGTGAAACTACAGTATGACACATGGGAAAGTTCGAAGAGAAAGGGTATTTTTCATATATACAAACTATGTGCAAAATGGAAAGATATATTCTGTGGAAAGTTGAAGTTAAACATACTATATTAGGAAACTTATTATTGAGGACTGGTGTATTGATTAACAGTTTTGTTGACATCAGCTTGTGTGTCCGGCTTTTGTACATGAAAAGTTATTTCTGTTTTGAGGAACTTGATGAACTTGATCGTTCTGTTTATTGTGCCAGACTGTGATGACAAAGGGTGAACAGTATTTGACCTTTATGTGGTCAGTTGATTGTCGTAGGTTTGACGATCAACGTGATCGTAGCAGGAAGTAGAGCCAATGGCATGTCCCTCAGACAAGAGCAATACACAGTCAGATATGGATTGGAATGTTGAAGTCATCTTAAGGCGTGTTTTAGTAATTATAGAAATTGGTTTTAAAAAAAATTACATTGCTGTAGAAATCAAGGCAGAGTCATTTAATCGTTTTAAAGACTCAAGATTCCAAATCAATTTGGCAAAATCAATTGGCAAAATTTCACCACTGTATTGATTCTCATGTTTTTTTGTCTTTCAGATGCCAGTCCAGTGTGAAGACACTGATAAAGTACACAAGATTGTTATGGATTATTAAAATAGAGAACAAAATTATTAGATCATACACAGTTTAAAAGTTATAGATATTGTGTTTTCTCTTTGCAGATTTCAGTTCAGTGTGAGGATGACAAATACGGGTTTTACGGTATGGTGATTTTTGGTGATGAATCCTTCCCTTTAAGGAGGTGTACTCCATTCAAAATGGCAAGGTAAACATTTGAAATAGTACTGATGCAACAAATACAAATATTGTAGCGAATTTAGATATTTAGATTTTTGTATGATCCCAAATATTCAAGCAAAATTCTGTATTGTTTCCTCAAAATTATTTTTAGGCCTCCATCAGGTCTTGGACAGAATCAAGACAATGGTGAGTAATACTGTGATTGCTATGGGGTTAAGGCTTTGAATAAGCCTCTAAAGACACGGTCACATTTACCTTCGCACGGCGAAATTCCACGGACAAAATACAGTCATCTCAATGGGAATCCGAGCGATTGTGAGTTTCGTGTGATGGACTTTCGATGGCGAAGAATTTCCCCTTGCGGATTTCGTGTGGAATTCAAGTTTGGTGAACATTAACAGGCGAATTCACCGCGTTGACAATAGGAAGTTGCTTGGTTTTGTAGCTACCTCTGTGTGGGTGGCGCTTCTTATACAGCTACACTGAATATTCACAATGGACAAGGATATTATTTTAGCAGCAAGTTTCTTTTTAACTTCACTGTCACATAGTATAAAGTGCAGCATTAAAAAGAGGCTGCTTGGCAATTATTTTTTGCAGGTTACACGCGCACTCATAGTCCACCCACACCATCTTCACTGGCAGAATTTCGCCGTGCAAAGGTAAATGTCTTCGCACCTTTACCCTAAGTATTAAACTTTAACACATAACTTGCCCCAGACATGAATGATACCTCAAATTATGTGACTTAAAGAGGTCTTACTTCAATCCGATCTCATGACAAGTCATAATAATTGTATGAGATGGCGAAATTGTAAGAAATCGACTTGGCTGGTACAAATACAAATAACAATGTTATTATGGTTCTTTCCCTACATGTCACCCCTAAACCTAATCATAAAGTGTAACCCTATACCCAAACCCTAAACCTAAACATGATTTTAATAGGAAATCATTTGTGTACCATGGAAGAAAGAAAACATCGGGGTTTGGAATAAGACGAGGGAAGCGTATTATAGGTTATTGATATACATCACTCATTTGTATTGCATGAAAAATATGGAATGAATAAGCAAATTTATTCACAGACATTTCCTTTCCAATCCAATAAAGTTTTGGATAGGAGGCTAGCTAAAATTTTATGCCTGTATTATAATGGACCCGAGCCATATCTATAGAGACCAAAATATCATAGAGACTTGGGCCAGTAAATTAAGCAACCACCTAGCAACAGCCGAGATGGTATGATGCTTTGTGTCCCATATATATTCATTTTATGAATAGCACTTATCATGAAGTACTTCTACACCTACTTATTGATGCGATTATCTAATCAGCCAATTGTGTGGCAGCAGTGTAATCCCTTAAATCATGCAGATACAGGTCAGGAGCTTCAGTTAATGTTCACATCAACCATTGAAATGGGGAAAAAATTTGATCTCAGTAGTTCGACCGTGGCGTGATTGTTGGTACCAGAAGAGTGAGTATTTTGGTAACTGCTGATCTCCTGGGATTTTCACCCCCAACAGTCAAAAGTTTACTCAGAATGGTACCAAAACGAAACACATCCAGTGAGTGTCATTTCTACGGATGGTGAGCAGAATAGCATCTTAGAATGCACAAGTTGAACATTGAGGCAGATGGGCTACAACAGCAGAAGACCACGTCGGGCAATTTATTAGGACCATATTGTTCCTAATAAAGTGCCCAGTGAGTGTATCTTTTACTTTACATTTCACTGTATGTGTTCTTGTGGTATGCATTGTTTTTATCCATTTGTTTGTTTCCTGAACAGCAGGTCAAGGGCAGGATTTATTTTCAGTGAATGGACAAGTCAGATCAACTGCAGGCGTCTCCACAAACGCATGTGTCGCGGGTGCTAACATCAGCCAAACTTTCACAGATGGTAAGAAATGTTCTACATTTCCAGCTGTTATGAGGCAGCTGTAATGTTTAATGTGTTTGTTCATGTGTTTCATGTCATGTGGTCCCCATGTCATGTGATTTCATGTTTCCCTCCATGTTCATGTGTCTTGTTACCTTGTTATTAGTGTCTTGTTATTGGTTTTCATTGTCATGTGTTCTCCCTTGTCCATGTATTTAAGCCTCATGTTTGCCATTGTTCATTGTCAGGTATTGTTAATGTAACATTGTTGGGTTAGTCCCAGCAGTTCAGCTTCTTCGTTTATGTCAGGGGAATCGTCCCCTGGAGGAATATGTAGAGGACTTCTGCGCTCTGGCCTGCAGGGTCGACTTTAATGAGATTGCCCTCAAGGACTATTTCCGTTTTGGGCTGAATGAGCCGGTCTCCTCCCTGATGCCTGACGTTTGGAGTACCTACAGCCTGACTCAGTATATCGACCTTGCCCTACTGATAAGTGGTTCACTGTTCACTGTGGGGGAGGTGGATAACGAGCCAGAGTCCCACGTCATGGCCGCCAAGCCAGAGTTCCACGTCATGGCCGCCCAGCCAGAGTTCCACGTCATGGCCGCCGAGCCAGAGTTCCACGTCATGGCCGCCCAGCCAGAGTTCCACGTCATGGCCGCCGAGCCAGAGTTCCACGTCATGGCCGCCGAGCCAGAGTTCCACGTCATGGTCGCCAAACCAGAGTTCCACATCATGGACACCAAACCAGTGTTCCACGTCATGGCTGCCAAACCAGAGTTCCATGTCATGGCCGCTAAGCCAGAGTTCCTCGTTATGGTTGCTGAGCCATCTTTTGCCCCGGAGCCTGAGCCTGCTCCATGCCATGTCACAGCCACGCCTCAGCCTGTGCCATGCCATGTCACAGCAACGCCTCAGCCTGCGCCATGCCATGTCACAGCCATGCCTGAGCCTGCTCCATGCCATGTCACAGCCACGCCTGAGTCTGCTCCATGCCATGTCACAGCCACGCCTCAGTTTGCTCCATGCCATATCACAGCCGAGCTTCAGTCTGCTCCATGCAATGTCTCAGGCTCACCTCTGGTCAACGAGCCAACGCCCAAGCCTGCCACAGTCAATGAGGCAACGCCCAAGTCTGCCACAGCCAACGAACCAGCATTGCAAGCCTCGTCCGTCCCAGAGCCAGCATTGCAAACCTCATCCGTTCCAGAGCCATCTCTCACTGGGCTATTTGAGTTGGAATTGGTTCCCGCCCTTGTGCCCACCCTGAGTTCTCCTGATCAGCCGGTTCCCCCCAAGCCACCGGCTCGATCATCACCCTCTGAGATATCCCAGACACGGAGAAATTTCGAACCTCCGACTCCGCCTAGACCCTCTGAGCCCTGGACTCCACCTCGGCTCTACGTTCCCTCGGCTTCACCGTGGTCCTTCAGCCTGTCAGCTTTTACCGGGATCCCTCCAGCTCCTCCTTGGTCTGTCGGTCACCTGGCTCCACCTTGGCTCACTGTTCCTCTGGCTATGCCTCGTCTCTCCGATCCTTCAGCTCCACTGGAGACCACCATCCCTACGGCTCCACCTTGGTCCTCAGCACCACCGGCTCCGCCTCAGTCTTCCAATCCCCCAGCTCCGCCTTGTTCCTCCCTGCCTCTGGCTCCACCCTGGCCCTTCGAGTCTTCGGCTACTCACCGGGTATCCAGTTCTCCATGGTTTTGCCCCTCGAGCCTCTCAAAGCTCCACCTTCCATGGCTCCACCCTCGAGCCTCTCATGGCTCCACCCCCACAGGCTCCGCCCTGGTCTCATTCTCCATGCTCTGTCTCACCATGCCATGCCCCACACCTTGTTTCCATGTCCTGCCACGTAACCACGTCAAATCGCCATGCCCCCCAGCTCCCTCTTGAACTCTGTGTTTTTGTTTTGGGGCATCGGGAGCTGCCCCAAGAGAGGGGGATATGTAATTTTTAGTGTGTTTGTTCATGTGTTTCATGTCATGTGGTCCCCTGGTCATGTGATTTCATTTTTCCCTCCATGTTCATGTGTCTTGTTTTCATTGGTTTATTGTCTTGTTACCTTGTTATTAGTTCTGTCTTGTCATTGGTTTTCATTGTCATGTGTTCTCCCTTGTCCATGTATTTAAGCCTCATGTTTGCCATTGTTCATTGTAAGGTATTGCTAATGTAACATTGCTGGGTTAGTCAAGTCAAGTCAAGTCCATGTTTATGGTTTGTTCACGTTTGGATGTACTTTTTTTTGGATTTCACATTTGTATTAAACTGCACTTGGGTTCTTCACATCATCTCGTCTTTGTCTGCCTGTCATTGTTACTGCCAGCCATCATTACAGCAGCATTAAATACTGTATATTGTTATTGTATCAAGAGTCACTCACAAAAGGCTTCCTGCTTGATGTAGGTGTCTCGCTCGAACTTCTGAGACCTGGTGGCAGGGAAAGGAATGGCCCAGAGCTGATGGATCAAGACGAACGCTACGATAAAGAGATGCATGTGCATCTGAAGGAAAAGAAGAAAAAAGCTAGGAGAGGCAAAAGAACTCACCGAGTGCGCCATTAGAGACAAAAAAGATCTGGCCAACATCTGTATTTGTAGCTAAAAACGACACTTAATTTCTGTTGATGTAGCATGTTCTATAAGCTTAGTAAACTTTATAAACGCTAACTTTCTGTACTGTACTAAAGATGCTTGATCCTCTGATAAACCATTCTTCATGCTTTAGTAAGAATTTGTCATCCACTGTAAATACATAAAATCATCATCCTAGTTAAGAGCAGTGAAGAACTAATGCAACATACAAATGCACCAAATTTTACACAAAATACATACAAAAAATTCAAACAAAAAAATTAAAGCATGCTTCTGATATCTGGAATCTGCTGCAAGCTTTTCGTATGCAGAAATACAGTTCCTTCATGATGCATGCTTTAAACTCATTTTGCAAAACAAGATCAAACCACAGTTTCACAGTTTTTAACTGTTCAGTTACCTAGGGCATTTCAGGCACCCATGGAAAACATTGTAAGTTCTTGTGAAAGTTAGATTTGTTTTGCAAAATGGAAGAAGGTGTTAAGGAACATTTTTGCAGCTAGTATATGTGTGGAGTTTCACACAAATATACTCATTGGACTTCCAACAGAGAGGTAGACCACAAGGAAACAAAACTAACAAAGTGAGTAACTATTACGACTGTTATGAGTCAGCACTAGAAAGTGAACATAGAATGTGAGCAGCTTCTAAACACAGAACATACCGGATGCTATGGTTGAACTGCAAGAGAGCAGTTTCAATGACACGTGCAAACACTGCAAGTGAAAGGGTATTTATGTGCAATTTTATATTTATTACATGCAAAACGATAAGATTTTTTTTTTTTTTTTTTTGTGGAAAGTTAAAGCTGAAGCATGCCATATTCCGAAACTTGTTTTTTTATTGAATTTTCATGTACTGATAAACAGTTCTGATCGCATTTTCATGCTTGTTAGCATTAGCTTTTGTGTCTTGTGGCCTAGAAGTTATTTTCGTTTTGAGTAACTTGATGATATCATCTCATTGACTGTGTCAGACTGTGGTGAAAGTGTGTAAACTATATTTGAACACTATCCGGTTAGTTTATTATTATAGGTTTGAGAATTAACAGTCACAATTATGTACAGTATGTTTATGGTGACGGCATTTGCTAGTCCACCACATTTTAGACATGATATAGGGCCGAAGGCATGTCACTCAGATAAGACCAAAATGCATGAGATTCACTGGGGTTTTCTGGATAGTTTAGCAGTAACTGTGGCATTAATGTTGAAATTCAGAGGTAACAAAAATTCCAGACTGCATTTCTTTGGCCTCTCATCCACACTAAAGCACCATTTTCCTCCACCGAAAATGGAGACTTTCGACTCTCTGCTGCACACTTTGGGAAATAAGTTTTCAAACTAATTAGTGTGGACATGGCCTGGGTCTAAGCATTATTGGATACATTACAAAATTATTTCATGCTAAAAAAAAAAAAACAACAAAACAACGACAACAACAACAAAAATCTAGCTTAGACCAGCATGAATTTCCATTTTGGTTAAGGGTAGTTTATGCTGGTCAGTGCTTGTCTGGTGCTGAACATGTAGACCAGCATAGTCACAGTGTTCACAAACAAAACTTAGCTGGGGAAGTTGGATAACCAGCAATTATGACTTGAATATTTGAAATTACCCATTTTATCCCAAGAAATCGCAAAAAAAAAAATCAATTTAATAGAAGTATCGGTATTGGTACTGACGATATTGGACTTTTTTTTTTTCTCCCCAATTTGGAATGCCCAATTCCCAATGCGCTCTAAGTCCTCGTGGTGGCGTAGTGACTCACCTCAATCCAGGTGGCAGAGGACAAATCAGTTGCCTCCGCGTCTGAGACCATCAATCTGCGCATCTTATCACGTGGCTTGTTAAGTGCGTTACCATGGAGACCTAGCGCGTGTGGAGGCTTCACACTATTCTCCGCGGCATCCATGCATAACTCACCGTGCGCCCCACAGAGAGCGAGAACCACATTATAGCAACCACAAAGACAACGTGACTCTACCCACACTATTTAAAATAGTCTTTTACTGTGCATAGCATAATTAATATTCATGAGTTTTGCAGCACTGCCCCCCACAGTACAATTGTCTGTACAGTTTATTTTTATTTAGACCTAACTTTGCGTTAATCTTCACTTTCAAATGGATTATTCCAGCTGTTATAAATGTGATAGGCCAACAGGACTTTATTAACAGAATTACATGTGATATGCATGCACTCTCCATCCATGGGTACACTTAACAAAATAAAAAAATTTGGCCTGCATAAGGTGGTGATGTTTAGTCCAGATTGCCGGTTCTATATGTGAAGCTTAGGAACATTTAGAATTTGTTGACGCGTTTAATAGACGCTCTTGGTGCTCTGGAGATATACATTTTGTTGCATGTTTTTTATTATGCAAAAATTTAAAAAAAAAATATATATATATTTTTTTTTAAATTAATGGACATTTGTAACTAGTACTTGTTGCAATGAAGCTTGTTACCTTCAACCATAAGAACTATGCATGGGCACTTGCTTTGGTGCTGCCACCCCTCATATTCTGCATGCCACCCCCTTGCCACCCCATAAAAAATTCTAGATCCACCCCTGATTACCAGTGGGGACTCAGGAAAACAATGGCTGAAGCAAATAGGTAATTGGTAATAATTTAAATGTACTTTATTTTGACTGTACAGTTTAGTTTGTATGCATTTTTGTACCGCTAATGAAGAATAGCTTACCAGAAAATAACACTGATTTAGCTGGTTTATGAGCCAACAGGTACGTGCAACAAAATGATATGTTCCATCATTATACGTGGAGGCACGAGAATGATAAACTACTAAAACTAGATAGATAATGCATCAATTATAAACCTAATGTGTGGCTTTTTCTCTTCAATTTGTTGCACTGGTGCTAAAAAGCTTCTTTGTCAGAAAGTGAAAAAGAGAGAAAGAAACATGAAAGATCACAATGGTTACATTCTTTCCGACTAAAATCACTTGTACTCATATCACATCGGATTTACAACTTCCGATCTCATAAGTACGAACTTCGCAGGAGGACTTGAACACAGCATATTGCTGGTTAACCTAGCCTTGTGGGGAAACCAGCACAACCACATCCAAAACACAGAAGGGTTACATTCAATATTTTGCTGGTGTCTAAAAGGAATAGTTCACCCAAAAATTTAAATTCTCTCTCATTCACTCACCCTCATGACATACCAGATGTGTATTACTTTCTTTCTTCTGCAGAACACAAAGGAAGATTTTTAGAAGAATATCTCAGCTGTGTAGGTCCATGCAATGCAAGTGAATGGTGACCAGAACTTTGAAGCTCCAAAAAGCACATGAAGGCTGCATAAAAGTAATCCATAAGACTCTAGTGGTTAAATCCGTCTTCTATAACAGATAAATATTTCAGTCCTTTTTTACTATAAATTCTCCTCCCTGACTAGTAGGTGACAATATGCACAAAAAGTGTAAATTGCCAAAAACGAAAAAAGAAGAATGTGAAAGGGAAAGTGGGGATTTATAGTAAAAAAAAAAAGGACTTAAATATTGATCTGTTGCTCACCCACACCTATCATATCACTTCTGAAGACATGGATTTAACCACTGGAATCTTATGGGTTCCTTTTATGTGGCTTTTATTTTATTTTTGGAACTTCAAAGTTCTGATCACCATTCACCTGTGTGGACCTACAGAGCTCAGGTATTCTTTTATAAATCTTTGTTTGTGTTTAGAAGAAGAAAAAAGTCATACACATCTGGGATGGTGTGAGGGTGAGTAAATGATGAGAGAATTTTCATTTTTGGGTGAACTATCCCTTTAAGTTTGTGACATTGCTTGACAACAATCCAAAATTGAAACTGAAAGGCAATCTCTCTTGTTTTCTTTTATACAGATCCCAGTCCAATGTGAAGACAATGATAAAGTTCATACATTTGATAAGGTCTATTGCACAATAGAGTACAAAATATATTTTTGCACATGATGATATTAATATTTTTCAGAAAACACAGTTTAAAACCTAAAGACATTTACAACTCTTTCAGATTTCAGTTGAGTGTCAAGATGACCAATTTGGGATCAACGCTAAAGTGTTTTTTGATGATAAAACCTTCCCATTAAGGAGGTGCACTCCATTTGTGACTAGGTCTACATATCATAGGTAAACCTCACAAATTAACTTTATACAGATGCTACACATATTTCATTGAATGGTGAATTGTACTGTTTTTAATATTTAATATTATTTACTCGACGCTTTGTGTCCCATATAATATATTTTTCACTGTGCATTTAGTTTTTGTGTGTGCATTGTGCAAAAGTGTAGATTTTGGGTGGGGGTGTGAGTACAATGGTGTAACGTGCATCAGTGTAATGATGGTAAAAAAAGTGCCAGATTCACGTGTAATATTCATACACTATATTTATTTGGAGTTCCGTAGTGACCTTAACCCTAACCCTAACCTTACCCCTAATCCTAACACTACCCCAAACCCTGATACTACCAATAACCCTAACCTTTGAATCTCATGATAGTTTTGCAAATTCACATGTTTTTTCATTGTTTTCATTCATTTTTGTTTCTTCAGCAGCTGGTCAAACGCAGGATTAATTTGCTGTGGACAATTTCAGTGCAACTGCTGGTGTCTCCACAAACACAGATGTCTCGGGTGCTGACAAAAGTTGAATTTTCACAAATGGTGAGAAGTATATTCTATATTTCCAGCTGTAGCTGTTACCAAAATACCGAATATACAGCATAAAACACTGTATATTGTTATTGTATCAAGTTTCACTCACAAAAGTCTTTCTGCTTGATGCAGGTGTCTTGCTGGGACTCATGGCACCTGGTGGCAGGGGAAAGACCTGCTGAGCTGATGGCTTGAGAAGGACATTATGAAAAAGAGATGCATGTGCATCCAAAAGGACAGAAGAAATAAGCTGGGGGGGCCGGGGGCATATATGTACTGTATTATCATAAACTAAACTATATAACTTTTTGTACTGTCTAAAAACCCTTAGCATTAAAGTAATCATACCCATCTTAGAGTACAAGAACTGATGCTTTGATAAATCTGAATCAACAAAATACATTTAAAAAATGGTCATCCATAATTGTACATCTACAAAAGTTTTAATTTTCATTGTTAATAATAACACAACACAGACTGTTTCTTTAATTATCATGTTCTCATTACACTTCCATATTCCACGCAATGATAGGAAAAACATTAATAACATTTGTCCACATCGAACCCTTCTGTACCGTCATCATGCTCATGTTATCTAAATAAAAATTATGACACATTAAATGTGCACTGACAAATTTTTTGAAGTATGTCAAAGTGGTTTACATTGACACCTAGTGGTCTGGATGCTGCATCAAACAGTAGTTCTGAGTTACCAGTGCCATTGTAGAAATTCAGTATGCACAGTAAACCAGGATTAATTTAATCCATGAATGAAAGTGTCCAAAAACAAGGCAGTTACTGAGATTAAGCAAGTATTATTCAGCTGGTCATGTGATGCTAACATGGCTACCCCCATGAGGCGCCCCTACCCCAGGTAGAATAAAGGAGCTTTTATATTTTATACTTATCTCACATGAGTGGTCATGATTTTATACATATGTTTCAAAATTACTGTTCATTTCTTCAGAAGTAAAACCACCCCTTCGTCACAATTTTCACATTATAGGGTTTTCACAAGGCGCTTAATCCCAGGTTATCTTCTTTGTAACAATGCATTGTGGTGCCAAAGGTATGTTACAGAAAGTTGTTTATCAACACACAACCAATCATTTAATGCATCTGTGCTTACCTCATTTAATATTTATGCACTTTGTACAGTCACAAAAAATTAAACACTGTTTACGTTCTCCGTCTGAGGGAAACCTGTTGAATGGAAACAGTGATGCCAAACGCGATAACTGTCATGATGAAGAGACACTATTCCTTTTGCGTGTGTTTCTGTAGTATATTTCAGAAGATGAAAGACAAACAGAGCTGATTAGCTTGGCGACATTTCCACAGAAGAGCAGCTCCATTAACAGGTTGTGTTTCTGTCACAAGCTGTATTTGTCCAATTATTGTTACTGACACCGCAAATATGCAAATAAGAAAGTTAATCCGGGGTTTTACGAATGTACAGCGTGAAACCTCGGAACATGAATGCACAGGATTAATTATTAACCCAGGGTAAAGCTTGAACAGTGTGAAACATGAAACAAGATAACCCAGGATTTTGTTTTCAAGAGTGAAAAGTAGTGGTCCACCGATATATGGCAGCTGCCGATAAATCGGCCGATATTTGTTCATTTTAACACGATGGTGCCGAGAATCACTTGTTTGCATGTGAAGGAGCTGTCTGAGGCATGTAAACGACCAATCACAGTATGTTTTGTTGTTACGTGCCATCGTGTTATAACAATAACAGACCGGCGTGCAACACAGCCACATTTAAATAGTACCGCTGGCTCAGGAGACGTGTTCAAGCTTGTAATGTTGTGCTCGTGCTTTCATTCTCATCAACAGTTTCCTATAACTTTTAACTGTCTTGTCTTATGACAAAAAAGGCATTTAGTGCTAAAACTTATATCATAAACCGTCTACAAATATGTGGATTGGATATCTTTCAAAGCGCTTCAAGTGCGTTAAATGGCTGCTATTAATGGCATATTTAGGGCTGAACAACAAATCAAAATAAAATCGAAATAGCGATTTAGTGCGGTTATTAAACTGCAAGGGCTGCGATTTACAGTAATTAAATGAATAAATATCCTGCACGTCCTGCTCGATGCTCTTACTGTATGTGTGCAGATCTGTTCTCTGTAGTTTATTACACATTAAAAGGCCATTGTCAACTCAGGTACAAACAGAAACTGAAAAACACTATCTTCGGTTTTCAGAAAAAGGACTGAGGGTTTAACCGGACTGCAAAGCAATGTCACATGCAAGTTGTGTAAAAAATATTATTATTAGCTATTATAATAATTGGATTAGGACTACATTAGGTTTGTGAGAAAATGTGATTGCTAATATGCATATACCATCTGTGGTGACTGGATTACTATATACACTGATGTTATTTCCTTCTATTTCCCTCCTTTTTTCTGTATATATTTATAAACTCAGCAAAAAAAGGAATGTCCTCTCACTTTCAACTGCTTTTATTTTCAGCAGACTTAACATGTGTAAATATTTGTATGAACATAAAAAGATTCAACAACTAAGACATAAACTGAACAAGTTTCATAGACATGTGACTAACAGAAATGGAATAATGTGTCCCTGAACAAAGGGGGGGGGTCAAAATCAAAAGTAACAGTCAGTATCTGGTGTGGCCACCAGCTGCATTAAGTACTGCAGTGCATCTCCTCCTCATGGACTGCACCAGATTTGCCAGTTCTTGCTGTGAGATGTTACCCCACTCTTCCACCAAGGCACTTGCAAGCCCTCACCCTCCAATCCAACTGTGACTGTCTGTAAGCTGTTAGTGTCTTAATGACCGTTCCACAAGTTCATGTTCATTAATTGTTTATTGTTCACTGAACAAGCATGGAAAACATTGTTTAAACCCTTTACAAGTTGCAAAAGTTATTTGGATTTTTACAAAATGATCTTTAAAATACAGTGTCCTGAAAAAGGGATGTTTTTTTTTTTGCGGAATTTATATATATATATATATATATATATATATATATATATATATATATATATACACATGCCGATCAGCCACAACATTAAAACCACCTGCCTAATATTGAGTAGCTCCCCCTCATGCTGACAAAACAGCGCCAACCTGCGTCTCAGAATAGCATTCTGAGATGATATTCTTCTCAACACAATTATACAGAGCAGTTATCTGAGTTACTGTAGACTTTGTCAGTTCGAACCAGTCTGGCTATTCTCTGTTGACCTCTCTCATCAACAAGGCATTTCCATCCACAGAACTGCCACTCACTGGATGTTTTTTGTTTTTGGGACCATTCCGAGTAAATTCTAGAGACTGTTCTGCATGAAAATCTTAGGAGATCAGCAGTTACAGAAATACTCAAACCAGCCCGTCTGGCACAAACAATCATCCATGCGATTATCTAATTAGCCAATTGTGTGGCAGCAGCACAGTGTATAAAATCATTCAGATAAGGGTCAGGAGCTTCAGTTAATGTTCACATCAACCATCAGAATGGGGAAAAAATGTGAACTCTGTGATTTGGACCATGGCATGATTGTTGGTGCCAGACGGGCTAGTTTGAGTATTTCTGTAACTGCTGACTTTCTGTAAATGTGAGACAAACTGCTGTGGCGGCTTTTTTGTATTAAATTAAAAGAATGCATTTTCATGCAATTGATATAGTTAGATGCTAACACTTACAGTACATGCAAACTCAAACAGAGGGTGACAAGATAGCATGCTGTAACGTTGCTGGCACTGGCAATGATGAGGACGAAGATGATGAGAACCCAAGTGCTGTTTATTTACAAACGTGATAACCAGTAACCCTAACTACAAACGTGAAACATAAACATGAACTTGACTATGACTAGACTTAAAACTTGACTTGACATAAACATAACATGGCTTGACTTGGCTAGAACAAAACACATCCACATACATTCAATACTTGACAAAAGACAATGGAAAACATGAGGGCTTAAATACAAGACATGGAAGAACATAAACCAATGAACAGACAGAACTGATAACAAAGCTAACAAGACAATTAACCAATAAACCAATGAAAACATGACACATAAACATGGAAGGAAAACAGGATTCACATGACAAGGGAAACAGGAACTACACTTTTCAAAATAAAAGACATGAATCAACAAAATACACATGACATCCCCCCCCCACTAAGGGGCGGCTCCCGACACCAACACATAAACAAAACACGTAAAACATTACAATACATTCAAAGTTCTGTAGGGAGCTGGGGGGTGGGGAGAAAGGGCGAGGGGCATGGGACCAGGGCAGAGTCTGTGGGGGGTGGAGCCATGGAAGGCGGAGCCGAGAGAGGCTCGAGGGGCGGAGCCATGGAAGGCGGAGCTGGGAGATCAAAAGACTGAGGTGGAGCCGGTGGGACTGAGGACCAAGGTGGAGCCGTAGGGAAGGAGGTCCCCGGTGGAGCTGACAGATCGGAGGGACGAGGTGCAGCCAGAGGATCGGAGAGCCAAAGCTGAGCCAGGTGACCGACAGACCAAGGAGGAGCCAGAGCTACGAGTGACCCCGGCAAAGCCGACAGGCTGAAGGACCGCAGTGGAGCTGAAAGAACGCCGAGCTGAGGCAATGTCGAGGGACCGACAGGCCAAGGTGAAGTCCAGGGCTCGGAGGGTCCAGGCGGGGTCGGAGGGCCGAAAGTTCCCCTTTCCTGCTCAGGAGAACTAAGGGTGGGTATAAGGGTGGGAACCATCTCTAGGTCCAATTGCTGAGGCGTTGCTGTGACGTGGCATGGAGCAGGCTGAGGCGTTGCTGTGACGTGGCATGGAGCAGGCTGAGGCGTTGCTGTGACGTGGCATGGAGCAGGCTGAGGCGTTGCTGTGACGTGGCATGGAGCAGGCTTGGGCGTTGCGGTGATGTGGCATGGAGCAGGCTGAGGCATTGCGGTGACGTGGCATGGAGCAAAAGATGGCGCTAGCTCAGCGACCATGACTAGGAACTCTGGTTTGGCGGCCAAGACGTGAAACTCTGGCTTGGCGGCGGCCAAGACGTGGAACTCTGGCTCGGCGGCGGCCATGTCGTGGAACTCTGGCTCGGCGGCGGCCATGTCGTGGAACTCTGGCTCGGCGGCGGCCATGTCGTGGAACTCTGGCTCGGCGGCGGCCATGTCGTGGAACTCTGGCTCGGCGGTGGCCATGTCGTGGAACTTTGGCTCGGTGGCGGCCATGTCATGGAACTCTGGCTCGGCAGCGGCCTCCCCCACAGTGAACATGGATCCAATGATCTGTAGGGCGAGGTCGATATATTGAGCCAGGCTGAGGGAACTATGACCACCAGGCATCTAGGAGGAGATCGGCCTCCTTAAATTTGAACCCCACCCTAAAAATGTCCTTGAGGGCGACCACATTAAAATCCAATGTCAAGTATACTGTAATGATGCTGGCACTGGCAATGATGAGGACGAAGATAATGAGAACCCAAGTGCAGTTTATTTACAAACGTGATCACCAGTAACCCTAAATACAAACGTGAAACATAAACATGAACTTGACTATGACTAGACTTAAAACTTGACTTGACATAAACATAACATGGCTTGGCTTGGCTTGACTTGGCTAGAACAAAACACATCCACATACATTCATTCAATACTTGACAAAAGACAATGGAAAACATGAGGGCTTAAATACAAGACATGGGAGAACATAAACCAATGAACAGACAGAACTGATAACAAGCTAACAAGACAATTAACCAATAAACCAATGAAAACATGACACATGAACATGGAAGGAAAACAGGAATCACATGACAAGGGAAACAGGAACTAAATGTTTCAAAATAAAAGACACGAATCAACAAAATACACGACACATGCAATATCAAGATGCAATTATATTGGTGCATTCTTAAAGGAAGGACCGTCACTGGGGTGGTACCCTGAAGGCGACCTTTTTTTGTACATAGTTAGAATTTATGACTCGTTTTGGGTACATAATTGTACCATAAGGAGAAAAAAAGTTCTGCGTAGGAAAATTTTGTTCACAGAGGAACAAAACATATAAATGTACCTTTAAAGGTACACATTAGGTGACATGGGGGTCGAGGTCTGGGTGGTTAGCTTTAGCAGTTAGCCCTTGCTGGCAGGGCCGGAGTGGCTAATCGGGAAGATCAGGAGAATTCCCGCTGGGCCGGTCAAAAATTGGGCCGGTTAGGTCCACATGTTGATTGACAAACTTTCATCATATGTCACATAACAATTGCCAACAGTCGGTAACATCCGGTATTTAAAGGATCAGAATTGCGTTCCGTATTATAGCGGACGCAGTCTGTATTTTATCATCTCACACCCAAACAGAGAGAGAGTAGCCTGTGAGAGACGAAACTGATGTTGCTGATGTTGCGCCGCTTCACTTGACAGTGCGGGAAGGATCACGGAAGATCCATCGAGAACAGATAGGCTACTAATAGCTGAATGGATGAACATGCTTCAGGTACAAGATCATCACAAGTTTAATACTGACTGCAGTCTCACAATCTCAGTCAATTAATCTCTGAAATCCTCTTCCCTAGCAGTGCAGAATGATAATAGCAAAATTATTTTTATTATTGTTGTCACAAAATAACAGAATACTTAAAGTAAACGAATACAGATGCAACAGCATGACACGGTACGAAAATAACAGGACTTCACAGCTCTCAAAAGATTAAACTCAACAAAACAAATTGCACAGAGTGCCTTCAATATTGTATCATTCGATAAAACCCTCTTAAAGAGACCATTTTGCCTTTGTCCTGAACATTTACATTCCAAGTAAAAGAAAAGTACAAATGTGTTATTTTTAGTCTTTTATTTCACTCTTATCGTTGTAAAATGGCACGTTTTTGAATGGCATGTACAAATGTAAAAACAATCACTCAACCTTCATTGTTTCACTGGATCTGTTGCTATTTTAATTATCTAAAATACAAAGCACTGACCATTTAAAGTGTGAGCCTGTACATATTGAAAGAGTTATACTTAGTTTACCCAAAAATGAAATTTCTCTCATCATTTACTCACCCTCATGCCATCCCAGATGTGTATGACTTTCTTTCTTCTGCTGAACACAAATTAAGCTTTTTAGAAGAATTTCTCAGTTCTGTTGGTCCTTTCAATGCAAGTGAATGGTGATCAGAACTCAGAAGGTACAAAAATCATATAAATGCAGCATAAAAGTAATCCATACAACTCCAGTGGTTTAATCCATGTCTTCAGAAGTGATATGATAGGTGTGGGTGAGAAACAGATCAATATTTATGTCTATAAATTCTCCTCCCTGCCCAGTAGGGGGCGATATGCATATGTAAATCACCAAAAACAGAAGAAAAACTCTTAAAAGGAGAAGAGCGCTTGTGAAAGTGGAGATTTATAGTAAAAAATGACTTCATTATTGATCTGTTTCCCACCACTTCTCTTTTACTTTGAATGGACCAACAGAGCTGAGATATTCTTCTAAACATCTTCATGTTCTGCAGAAGAAAGTCATACATATATAGGATGGCATGAGGGTGAGGAAATGATCAACTATCCCTTTAACATTCACATATTTTTACAACACATACAATGAAGTCTTATGACAAAGTGAAAATCTTAGTGAATGCCGTATTGTGTGATCTTGTTTTATTGTTATCATCTTCACCGCCATCCCCCCTTTTGAGTGTGGGATGACTTGGACATGACATCCCGGGCTGAATATGAATCCCACTCTGGCCCTGCCTGCTGGTACTGTAGATGTTTTATTATAACTAAAGAATTTCTTTGCATGCAACATATAAATTGGATACATTTCATTATATTATTGAAGTTGTCTGCTGCAAGGAGTTTTAATATACAGCAGAATGATCAGTGACATTGCATTTATTGCTCAGAAGCTGGTTGCAACAAACCCTTTAGGTTAAGTAACCCTTTAATAATCATTGTAAGTACTTCATGTACTGTCTAATAGCTGAAAAAAATTCTGCATGTTTTGTGGCAAACTGAAACTGTGTAGGCTCGCTTTTATTGGTGCAATGAATGCAAATGTTTTAAACAAATCAGCTGGTTTTGCAAGGAACTGAAAAATAGGAAAGAGTCACAGCCCTGACACTTTTTAACATTCTTAGGTGCAACAATCAGATGTGTGCTGGTATGTCAGACTCTACACATACTATAGTGTTCAGTGGTTGTAAGAGTACTATGGATTTGTCAGTCAGAATTGTTTTGTTTGTTTTATGTTAATTGGTTATAAAGAGTTAAATGTAAAGACTGGGTGGTTCAGGAAATGTTTCAAAATCTGCTGGATGAGATCATCCAAACATTCCACACCAGAATGTGAGGACCAAAAGAAGACCAGCATGGAGCAAACATCTATCACAACAACATGCGAATTAGAAAATGAACTTTCCTTAAGTGAACTTTGTAAAAATTCACAAGAGAACATCTGTTATGTAAACTACAACTACAACAGGAATAGAAAGCACACCAGATACATAAACGAGAACTCACAGATGTAAAGCCTGACGTAAGAGGTAGGTGAAAGCGCCAGGACAAATACTTCACTTTATTCTTTTATTTGATTTTGTTTCATTAGAATTCGATTTGAAAAAATAACTTTGATGCCAGTTGTAAAACAGCTGTTCATTGCTATCTTTAAAAAATAAAAAATAAAATAAACAAGTAAAAGTTCATTTTGGACACCCAAAAGTCACGCACAACATGATGTCATACGTATCATGCATGTACTTCCGGAGTTGTTTTATGCACGGTCCAGAATGGCTATTGCAGCTGACCAAAACGTAAAGGTAATGTTTTAATACAACTTCCATAAAGGCCTATGCTTTTCCAAATGGAAGAAAAAAGGTAAAATCAGAATGTAGAGTCCTGTATTTTGTTTGCTAAAGTAAAGACGACAGAGGTCAGTTATTTTGTCTTATCAATTAGCTTTATAAGTCTGTTTATGACTGGATAGCCGTCTGGACGCTGCCTGCGTACAAAGCCATTGCAAATTTATAGATTATAATCACAAGATTTATATAGCATTGGGCACTTCATTAAGTCCATAAGGATTTCCATATTTAAGAAAAGTATAGTTTCCCATATTCATATTCAGTATTATAGCATTCTGAAATAGACAAGGCTGTTTTGATGGCAGAGAGTGGCACTTCTTCTTTCTAATTAGATAATGTTGATATTTTGAAAGGTGTGTCTGTTATTAATTTCCATGGATTCCATATATTTTGCTAATGCCAGTAATTAACGTGTATAGAATGAAAATGCAGCAATCATGGAGGATGTCACTAGCATTGCATGCACAAAATGGTTTTAATTATCTGCCCTCACTTTTTTTCTTGGCTTTTCATGTCTCTTATATAGTAGAGCATTGCATTTTAAAATATCTGACTTTAATCAACAAATTGAAACTCAGTCTATGACTGTAATATTTGATTCAACAGATCCTAAAAAGTGTTTTTGCTTTGTTTTCAATTTTATTTTATATTTATAATTAAACAGTCAATCTCAAGTTCAACAGAAAACACAAAACTTTTACTGCAATGAGATTCTATTTGTTAGCTTAAAAAATATATTTAAGGCAATACACAACTACTACATTAGTACTGAAAAACAAATATAATGTCATAGGCAGCTGTACATAGAATACATTATGAGGATGTTGTGTGTCTTTGTTTTATTAAAGGTATCTGTTGAGTGTCAGGATAATCCCTATGGAAACAATGCTGTGGTGGTGTATGGAGAAATATCCTATCCCTTAAGGAGGTGTATTCCTAATATGAATGGCTACCACAGATACATTTCTATGTAAGCATTTATAATTCATCAAAGGACATGCCAGAGAGATTGTAAACACAGTCGGTCTGGAGTCTGTCTCTCCTTACCACTCTGATACCATTATGCAATGTGTTTGCAAAAGGAAACAGAGGTAATGTAACAGGTTGCAACCTATGAAAATAATTCTCTTCCGGGTCCATTTCAACAGACTGGACATTCTGGATGCAGAGAACAGGAATAATGGTAAGATTTTTCACTCACTTGATATGACAGCCCTCATGTATTTATCTATTTATTATCTAACTCTCTAAAACTAAAAAATAAATCTTCATTCACTTGTTTATTATTTATAAAAGAAAGTTTTCATATCTGTTCCAATTTAGCTCGAGCATTTCCTCAAAGGCTGGTAGTAAATTACACTGAAGTGACTCTATCTGCTCCGGTACCAAGGCACACACAGGCTCAACTAGCAGGCGTTTACATCAACCCACCTTTCACTGATGGTGAAACACTAGGCCTTCCTTATTAGTATTATCAAAACCAGACTATTTATTAGTATTTCCTTTGCTCCAAACTGATTCAGTATTTGAAACTACCAAATGCAAAATACACTAGGTGACAAATGTACTCACGATGGTCTTCTGGTTGCTGTAGAAAACGCATTTGGACCCCTTAATGGATGGGGAGGGAACAGGCATCGACCTTTGGAGAGAGATGGACAACACGAGGATGAGGAGAAGAATATCCACCTGAAGGGGAAAAAGAAAAAACTGGAAAAAGAAGAAGGCGGAGAGGCCATTAAATTCTTTGAAGAGCAAATGATCTGACCGACATGTTTTAGAGAACATTCATTCAGAATGTGTTTGCACA